>NW_002987371.1:89591-101913 GCF_000006295.1 Pediculus humanus corporis
TATATATATATATATTATATATATTTAAACGAATGAGTTTTCGATACGAAATTTTAACTTTTTTTTTTTTTACTAACGTTTAACTCGATATCACCACCATTTATACCAACAATGAATAAATGAATGGTATATTAAAAAAAAACGTGGCAATAATCAATTAAATATCATTATATTTATTTATCGATTCGAATTGTATCTAACGGTATCGATTCTCCTACCACTTTTTCAAACAAATATACACGCACACGTCAAAATTGAAATATTTATTTAATTAATTAAATAAATAAATAATAATAATAAATAAAAGCTTGTTATATATATATATATATATACTAATTTAACAATCGTTAATTAAATTTTCGCGCGCGCGCGTGTGTGCGTTCGGAAATATATTTATAGAAAAATCAACCAATCAGAAAATTTATAAATATAAATAAAAATTAAATTCTTTGTTGTGATTGGTTAGCGTTTTAGCAAATGAAAAAATTCGATAAAGTTCTAACAATGTAATTATATATTTCGCCGTTTAACGCGCGTAATGTGACGTCATTTTTAATTTTGCGACAAACCCCGAGGAAAATTTTGTTGAATCTACGACAAAAACTCCGATAAATCCGGGAAAAACGCGCGAAAAAGAAAATTTGTTTTTTTTTTTTTTAAATGAGCGCGTTCGGAAATTTCAACGGTTTGACGACGAATTTTGAATTCGAATCGTGCGGAAACAAACGGAAATATCCGAAAATAGACGATCGGAAAAAATTACTTTTTTTAAATGAGTGCGTTCGTTCGGAAATTTAAACGGTTTGAGTATGAATTTTCATTGAATTTGAATTCGAATCGTCCGGAAACGAACGGAAAAACCCGAAAATACACGATTGGAAAAAATTTCGCTATCAAAATTTTTATTGTTTTATATGAGCGCGTTCGAAAATTTTGAAGGTTTGAGTACGAATTTTCAAACCGTCCGGAAACGAACGGAAAAACCCGGAAAAAGACGATCGGAAAAAAATTTTGCCGCGTATTACAAATTTGAAAATTCATTCAAATCCGTTTTTTTTTTTTTTGTTATTATTACGTAATAACGAAACGAAACGAAACAGAAAACTGAGGTCACGCCATTAAAAAAAAAAAAAAATTGTATGAAATGAATACGTTCACGGATTGATATATCGTTTTTTTCGATTATCATGATCGATATATCGATAAATCAATTAAATAATTTTCTTTTTTTTTTTTTTTTTTTTTTTTTATTCGTACCATAAGATTTGAGATTTTTTTTTTTTAAACGTAATATTTTATTTTTTAATCGGTGGTCTGTCTTCTTTTTTTTTTTAGAAACGTTTAATTATACTTTTTCTTATTCTTAATGTCGACTCCATTTTTTTTTTTTTCTTTTCTCCCCTTTATAAATTTAATTAATCGTTATTTTAATTTATTGTTTGTTTTTGTTTAAACAATTTCGTTGCCACCGGTTGATTTTTTTAAAAATTTGTTGAAGGTTTTTTTTTTTTTTTTTAGTTTGTTTCGTCTGCTTCGTATAAAATTATTATTTAAAAAAATGTATACGAAAAATAAATTACTAATAAAATATTTGTTTGTTCGTTTGTCGTGTTAATCACGCATGCATGCATGCACGCACGCACGCACGCCATTTTACCTTTTTTCTTTTTAACGAGTAAATATGCGAATTTGATGATGATGATGATGATGATAATAATAAATTAACGAAAGGTAACAGAAAAAAACTTAAAAAGATATTATCGTAATAGCTAAAAGTAACAAATATAAAAAATTACGTTTTTTTTTTGTCGTGTTTAACCAATGGAGAAGGTTGTTGTTGTAATATTAACAGGTACGAATAATAATTTTTTGTTTTTTTGTACCTGAAATTCGTTTGTTTAATTTAAATTTCTGTCAAAAAAAAAAAAGTAAAAGAAAAAAATTCACTAGGAACTGGTTTTGCTCCCTCTCTCTCGCTTTACAAATTAAATAATTAAACGCATCATCATCATCATATATGCGTGAATTTTGCGTACGTGTCCGCGTGCGTATGCGTGTATTTATTTATATATGTATTTTTTTCGTTAATTTTCTTTTAATAATTAAAATGTTTTTTTTTTTTTTTTTTTTTTAAATTTCGATAAAGTACCGCCATTTTATCCACGACTACCGGATCCGTTCGAGAAATAAAATTCATGCAATTACAATTATTATTATTATTATTTCTTTTCTCGACTCTTTTCTGTCGGTTTTTTCAGTTATTTTAGAAAAGGTCAAAAGGGGACAAAGCAAAATTTTTAAAAAAATCTAAACGGTAACAATAACAAAAACAAACAGCAATCCTATAAAACAAGAAATAGAGAGAGAGAGAGAGAGAGAGAGAGAGAGAGAAGGATGTAGACTAAAAAACAAAGATGTACAGAAAAACATAGATGGGAAGAGAGAGAGAGAGAGAGAGAGAGAGAAAGAGAGAAAGAGACTATAAGAGAATAATGTAGAGAAAAGCATTGAGAGAAGGAAAGAGAGGAAGATGTAAAGAAAAACAGAGAGAGAGAGAGAGAGGGCGAGACGGAAAGAGATACAAAAAAAGGCAGAAAGGAACAAATTGGGATAGCGAATGAAGGAGAAAAGGCACACTCACACACGCTGAGAGAGAAAGAAAAACACTCATACAGAGAGAGAGAGAGAGAAAAAGAAAGACACATTCATACAGAGAGAGAGAGAGAGAAACAGAGACTCATACACAGAGAAAGAGAGACACTCACACACACACACTAAGAGAGAGAGAGAAAGACTCACACACGCACACAGAGAGAGACACTCATACGTACATATATAAAAAAACAGAAGAGAAAAAAAAATGAATATCTTACAATTATTTAAAATAAAATTTCTCTGTGAGAAAACGAGCGTCAATTAAAATTAAATAAATTTTTTTTTTCTTTTTTCTAAAACCACGATTCGTATTATCGTTATATCATCATCATCATCATCATCATCATCATTATTATTATTATTTTTATTTTCCAATTAAAAAATTTTAAAGACGACAAAACGTTTAAATGAATTCATGACAATTTCATTAAAAGAAAAAAAGAAAAACCGCATTAACAACTACTTGATTTTCTGGTCTTTGACCTCCTGCTGACTTTTTCCTACTTTTCACGTTTTTTGTCTTTTCGTAACCTTTATTCCGGCATTTTTGTTTTTGTTGTTGTTGTGGTTGTCGAGTACCTGTCGCGAGTTTAAATTCCCGATAAGGTAAATATACCATGGTGTTTGAAATTTTTCTTCTTCCACGTTGGGATTTAAAAAAAAAAAAAAAAAAATTTCTACGATTGGATAGGTCTAACCTGACCGGAAATCAAACGAAAAAATCCTTCCTTCCACGTGTATTATCATTATCATCATCATTATTTTTTCATCACGACAGGTTGAAATTAAAAAAAAAAAAGATGGCGTTTTTTATTAATAATAAATTAATAAATAAATAAATAAATTTTCAAAATTTTAATTTAAAAATATTAAAAAAAAAAAAAAAGAAATTTTTTCTTTCTTTTCTATTTCCACGTTTATTATTATGATTTATTAAGCGAAAGGTTAAATAAAAAATTACTTTTTTTCTCGAAATCCCGTTGGTTTCGCGCGTAAATATTAAATACAATAAAAATTTATAAATATATGTGCGACTCCTGCCACGTCACACACACACACACACACACACACACACACACACACTGTCAAAGTTTAAATTTTTTTTAAATAAAAGGGTAATTCGTTTTTAATTAATTTCTACCACCACGACCACGTCGTGTTAACTAATCGTTTTATATTAAATTTCTCATATTTAAAATTTAAAAAACAGCAATAATAATAATAATAATAATAATAATAATAATAATAAATTTAATTTATAAAGTTAATAAAAACGATGATGATGATGATAATTCCGCCATTTTTTTTCTTTTTAAATTTTGATTTATCTTTTTTTTTATTTAAAATAATTTTTACGTTAAATACAACGACGACGAAGACGAAGACGACATTTTTTCCTTTCGTGCACGTAAACAAAAAACAACGGGATTTTATTATTATTATTATTATTATTATTATTACTTAAACAAATGCTTGCGTCTAAAACCACGTTTTTAAATAAAGTATGTAACTAACAATCGGGTAAAATTTATGAATTTAAAAAAAAAAAATTATATCGAATCGTTTTGTTTTAATTACGACGACGACGACGACGACGACAACAACAACAACAACGACAACAACAACAACCGAAATGATAATAATAATAATAATTCTTTTTTTATTTCGCGTTTTTCTTTTTTTTCTTTTTATTCCCGGATTATTTAATGAGTCGAAAATTTTTTTTTTTTTTTTTTTGTTGAGACCACCGCCTTAGCTAGTGATGGTCACTTCCGAAAAGAATTTAATATTCATCGTGACTTTTAATTTTTTTTCTTTTTTTTGATTTCGTTTCTTTCTTATCGAAAAAGGTTAAATAATTCACTCGAGAGACGACGCCGCCGACGCCGCCATTACGAAACCAAAACAAAACTGTTTTCTTACTCTATGATTTGATTTTTCTCTCTATTTTTTTTTTTTTCTAAAATAAAAACCCTATCGCGAAATTATTATTATTATTAAATAAATAAAAATTTTCGTTTTTAAATAATTTTTCATAGAGTAAATAATAATAATTATTTACTCTATGACATTAACGCTCAATTTTTTTTTAAGTTTCCCGCGCGTGCGTGCGTGCTTGTTTGTTTGTTTAAAACGATATAATTTTCGATTCGTTTGTTGTTGTTTGGTTGTTGTTGTTGTTGTTGTTGTTAAATAAAACGAAAAAAAAAAAAAATTAAGAGTTTAAGTGAAGGCAGGCATTAATCATCGTAACGAAAATAATAATAATAATAATAATAATAATAATAATAATAATAATAATAATAATAATAATAATAATATTTTTAAAAGTCTAATATTAATAAAAAAGAAGAAAAAAAAAGCTTCCAGGCCAACATAAAAAATTTCGAGAAAAAAAAAAAAAACTGCCAATTATAAAATCTTACGAGTTTTAACTTTTCTTATGTGAAAAACATAACAACAACAACAACAACAACCAAACAACAACAATCACCCTTTTTTTTTAATTAAATAAAAAAAGAAAACAAAGGTTTAATTTATATAAAAAAATAATTTTAAAATTTTTTCTTTTTTTTTTTTTTACGAGTTTTTTTCGTGTTTAAGAACTTATTATTATTATTATTATTAATAAATTGAAAAGAAAAACGCTGCTCGCCATTTTTCATTTAGTTTGTTAAATAATAATAATAATTCTTTATTTTTTTACGACATTTAAAAAATTTTTGCCATCGTTTTTTTTTTAAGACGCGACACGCATACCATAATAGAAAAAAATAAAAAAATAAAAACAAAATCAAAAAAAAAAAAAAAAAAAACAAGACGTAATAATGAAAATTATTTTTTTTTATCATCTTATTAAAGAACGTGAAATTGAAATTGTTATTATTATTATTATTATTGCAAATGATTACAAAAAACACACGGAGAATTTATTTATTTATTTATTTTTTTTAATGTATGAAACTAAAACCTTGTTAACAAAAAAAAAAAAAAAAAAATGGCAGCAGACGTAATAAATATTAAGCGAAGAAATAATAATTTTAAAAATTATTAAATATGTTTATAATAACTATTTCTCTCTCTCTCCCCCTCTCTCTTCTTTTCCCTTCTTCTCTCTCTCTCTCTTTCTCTCTTTTCCCAATTTTCTTTCTTTCTTTCTCTCTCTCTCTTTCTCACTTTTCCCTATCTTCTTTCTTTCTTTTTCTCTCTCTCTCTTTTTCCCATGTTCTTACTGCCTCTCTGTCTCTCTCTTTTTTAAATTTTCTTTCTGTTCCTCTCTCTCTCTCTCTTTTCCCAATTTTCTTTTATTCTTTCTTTTTCTCTCTCTTTCCTCTGTTCCCTCTTTTTCTCTCTCTCTCTCTCTTATTCTGTCTCTCTTTTTCTCATTTTCTCTCTCTCTCTTTCTGTCTCTCTCTCTCTCTCTCTCTTTCTATTCACACACTGTTTTTCCACGTTTTCTCTTTGCAAAAGAAATTAATTTTTAAAACTTATCATTATAATTAATATTATTACTAAATCAATTTATTTTTATGTGTTTAAAGCGTTTGCGAATAGGAACGTTTTAATTACCGAGATAATCACGGGGATATTTATTAGCAGACGACAAAATAAACATTAATCGGTTGGTTGTTAATGAAAAAACTTATCACATAAGCTAAATATAAAAAAACGTTTGTTTTTATGAGAAAATTTTTTAGGCAGTGCTGCCAACGGTACGGTACTATACACACCGAATATTTAAAAATTACGAAATTATTATAATATTTAACATTTCTCGGCGAGAGGTATACGAACGCGTTTCGAAATTAGAAAAAGAGAAAGAGAAGGAGAGAGAAAGAACGAAGAAGAATTTAAATAATAATAATAATAATAATAATAAGAAAAAAAAAAAAAGAGACTTACCGGTGAGGTCAAGGTGCTGCAGATTCGTGCATTTAGTAACAAGTTCAAAGATAGCATTATTGGTAACGGCAGAACACCCGTGGAGTTGTAAATGAGTAAGTTCCGTACACCTTCTGGATAACTGCATAAGGCCTTTATCGGTTATTCTGGCACCGTCGCTTAAAAGTACTTTTTCAACCGTTGGACACGCTCCTGTCGTATTTTGACCGCATAACCTTCTCAAAACACTTCTCACCGCGTTATCACCGGACACATTTTCACCGGATAATTTAATTATTTTCCACAATTGCGGTTCCCAAACTAGGGATTTCCATCTTTTGCAAACTCTTGCGCATATGCACAAATCACTAGAATCCAACCATGAAAATATTTTTATCACAGATTCATCCGGGAGTCTATCGAAATTGGACGGATATGAAAAACATTTGCTAGAAAGTTTTTTACCCTTTCCCGACGATGACGTCATCTTCACCGTAGGCGTCGTCGCCGTTGCCGTCATCGAAACAACGGAAAGCGGATTATTATAATCGGCCCAAGGACCCGGAGTTGACGGACCTGGACTCGGTGATACGAGAGTGTGGTAGCCTTGATCGAGAGAAGGACTCGTTCTACCCATTTTGTAACTTGCATCGAGGTCGGTGGTCTGCTGATAAAGCAAAGAAGAATGATCGATCGTGGGCGATGATATTCTTCTCAGCGGTGAACTTCGCATAATATCGTGTTTCTTTTGATTGGCTAACAACTGTAGGTAATAGGAAGGATCCACGTTGTTGTGAGATCCCACAACTCTCGCATCTCTCGACAACACCTTATCATTGTTTGACGTTTTCGTCGTTCTCATCATCATCCTTTGGTGATATACGTTCGCGGGATCCACTACGACCGACGGAGGCCTATACGACGATTGCGGCAAAGATTGACTACTACTTTCCCCGTTTCTACTTTCCGGTCCCGACGATGACGACGATCCTTTCATCAACGGATGATAATTATTTGATGAATTTTTATTACCGTAATAATTATCATTATTATCCGTATGATAATTTTGAAAACTAGTTTCGCTAATGTTCGTATTATTAATAACATTCCTTTGATTTTTACGATTTTTATAATTTTCATTTTCTTCGTTACTTCTCGGTGAACTCGCGGTGCGGTAACAATGAGATTCTCTCAACGGGGATTGATTTACGTATATGGAAGGTTCTAACGGACTAGGAATTCCTCTCAGATAAGAATACACGGAGGGATCCAAAGGACTTCTCCTGTAACCGATATCCGCCGACGGGGATCTGTAATTTCTTAGATTTTCCATTGTCGTCGGAGAAGATCTACCGAGTTTTGCCAACGGGCATATCATCGGGGATCTTCTAACGGATTGCGGGGGTGGAAGCGGAGGCGGCGGTGACGACGACGACGACGACGACGACGAATTCGATAATGTTTTCAAAGGTATTGGAACTTGTGCCATTTTTATCGGCGTTTTTCACGCGCACACGCGCACGCACCCACTCTCACGCAGGCATTCGGAGTACCTGAAAAAAAAAAAAATAAAAAATTAACGTTTTTTTTTTTTTTTTCTTTTAATAAATAATTTATTACGGACGCCATTAAATTTTCATTTATGACAAAGACGATGATAATAAAACTTCAACAACTTACTATTAATACTAATAACATTAACATTTTAAATATTATATTTATATATATCTATCTCTTTCTTTTTTTCTGTCTTTCTTATAATATCGCGTTACACGTGGAAGCAACAACAACAACAACAACCACGACGAAAAAAAAAATGAGAAAAATCAGGAGCGTAAGTAATAATTTCAAATAAAAAATTGTTTTTTTTTTTTAAATAGTTATTACCGTAATATTAAATACGTTTTTTTCCTCTTTGATTTTAATATAAGATAATAATAATAATAATAATAATAATGAAATTTTTCTGCCACGAATTTAATCCTTTACAACAAATAACGTGCCGTAAATAATGTACGTTACGAGATTTTTATTAATATAAAGTCACCTTTTTTCCTCTCCCATAAATATTTGCATTGTTAGTATATATGCGTGAAAACGCGTGCGTGCGTTTTTTTTTTCCTTTTGAATTATTATTATTATTATTATTTATTTTTCAAAAACAAATTTTGCGATTTTTTCTATTTTTTTTCCCCACAAATTCAAAGAATTTTAAATTGTAATCGAACAGATGAAGACATAACCGAAATTTTCGTTAGGTTTTTGCGTAAAATAATAATAATAATAATAATAATAATAATAATAATAATGATGATGATGATGATGATGATGATGATAATAATGATGATATTTTAGGGATTCGAAACTTTTAGAATATTCCGGATGTATTTAAAAACTCCTCTGCTCTGTTTCGCTCCTCCTCCTGATTGTTTTCCAGCCGTTAATTACCCTCATGATATTCATCATCATTATTATTATCATTATTATCATTATTATTATCATTATTTTAAAAATGAAAATCCGTAAATTTAAAGAAAAAAAAAAAAAGATTTCCCTTAAATAAATAAATTCTTATTAATTATTGTCGTTAAAAACACGTAAAAATCCAATCATTTTTAAGGCAAGCAAACAAACAAACAAACAAAAAAATATATACAAATACAAACACGTACGAATAAGTAAGATTAATAATAATAATAATAATGATGATGATGATGATGATGATGATGATGGTAATAATAACAATAAATATGTGACCGTGATATTATCACAGGAGACACAAAAAAAATATTTATTATTCGTTTTAATCTACTTTTTTTCTTTCCTTCTTTTTTTTTTTTTTTAAGCTTTAAATCGGATTTTGATAATTTTTTTTTTGGACGGGGAGAGAGAGAGGGGGAGGGGGGAGGTAGGAGGTAGGGTTACAGGTACGATCGTAGGTGCGTCAAATACGATCGGTCATTAATAAAAAAATTAAATAATGTCGTTTAAATAAATAAATAAATAAATAAATTGGTAAAACGTGAGAATTTTTAAATCGTGAAGAAGACGAAGGGAGGGAGGGAGGGAAGAGGAGGAGGGAAACTCGAAGAAATTAATAGAGTTCTAATGCCACGTCAAATGCCACGTTTAAATTTAACGGAAATAATAAAATAGTTTATGAAATTTTTTCATGTCCTTTTTTTTTATTTTTTTCTGTGAGTGACAAAATACGAGGAAAAAAAATACGACGGTTCAACTACAACAACCACAACAACAACAACCAAAACAACAAATTTACCCCCCTCCCCCCGAAAAAAAAAATAAATAAGAAAAGTGACACACGAAAACGAAATATAATTTTTTTTTTTTTTATTTTTGATTTGTGTACACATATAAAATTCCATGTGAAAAAAAAAAAAAACTTGATTAATTTTTATTTTATTCATTCTAAAATCACGATTTTAATTTTATTATTATTATTATTATTATTATTATTATTATTATTATTATTATTATTATTATTATTATTACGAGTATAGCGTGTGATACCCGTTGATACATAAAAAATTTATATATATTAACGAGTTGTTATATTCGGGTAACCAACCAGTTGCGTCGGTGACATTAAATTCCCGATTTTACTGTTATTCCTATTACTCCAAATATTTCTTTTCTTTTTAAAAAAAAATTTACGTATTGAACCTGACCTCGTGAAAACGTCACGTACCTAAAAACCCCCCTCTCCCTTCCTCTCCTCTCTTTCCTTTCCCTAACTGTCTCCTATTACAAATGAATACCTCAAAAAATTTGGATTTTAATTATGACGTCACAAACAAATTAATACTTTCTCTCATTCTCTCTCCCCCTCTTTCTCTCATTCTCTCACTCTCTCTCTTTCTCTCATTCTCATTCTCTCCCTCTCTCTCTTTCTCTCATTCTCATTCTCTCTCTCTTTCTCTTTCAATTAATTCTACTGGAGAATTTTTTTTTAGTAAAAACCGACCGCTGGAAATGCGCGTTCCTTTCCCCTCCCCCCAAAAAAAAAAAATTAATAAATTTAATACGAATCAATCATTTTAACACTCGACTGAACAAACTCCAAAAAAAAAAAAATTCCACGTCCGTCTTTTTTTTTTCTTTTTTTCTTTGCCCACAAATTAGGTTAGTTCGAGTATTAATAAATAATTTGAGTTATTATTATTATTATTATCAACAACACCATCGCCATCATCATTATTATTATTATTATTACGTAAGATTTTCAAAACGAAAAAATAAAAAAAATAAAAAAAAAATTTTTTTTTCGCGTGTTGATTCGATTTTATTATTATTATTATTATTATTGATTTTTGTTTCTCCCCTCCACCCCCCTCAGCCCGCAAAATGAATATAATGATAATGATAATAATGAACGTGACATTAAATAGATTTTTATATGCGAAAAACGTCGTCGTGACTTTTGTATAAAAAAAAAGAAAAGAAAAGACCTCGTAGGCGCCCACGAAATTATTTTACTTGTTACAACATAAATAAAAATATTTTTTTTGTCTTCGTGGCGCGTTTATGAAAAAAAAAAATTATCGTCTGCTTTTTTTTTTTGCCGTTTTCAAACGAGAGTAACGACGAATACGTATATATTATAATCATCATTACGTACACAAACACGATAATATTTAATTAAAAGGTCGCGAAATGAAAGGTCGCGGTCGGACATTTTGTAATTTTATTAAAATGGCGGCGACCGAATAAAACGACAACGACAACAATCAATCATTAAATGCGTTTGTTAATTTTATTCATTAATAATTAGCCGTAATTATTTAACCGTCATCGCCATAAAAACACGTGACGTCATTACCATCAAATTAATATGAAATTTTTTTTATTTGAGAGTCAAAAGTACGAATTCGCATTATTATTATTATTATTATTACTATGACACCATTACGTAAAATTCTAGAAAATTTTTAAACAGTTCGAAAAAAAAACGTTCGAAATGAAAACGACCGTTAAAAATCGATAGAAACGTTTGATAACGAAAAAAAAGAAAAGAAAACGCGGAGGCAGTGATGTAAATATTCAAAATGGCGCCATTTTCTCATTCAGATTATTAATTTATTTTTTGTGATGACGTCATCGTACGCGAACGTTCGCGAGGGTGAATGTAAGAGAGAGAGAGAGGGGCTATTGCCGTAGGTAATGCGTAAAGAGGAATAAAGAGAACAACATTTCGTTCGAAAAGATGAACGAATCAACAAACGATTTGTGTAATAAAAGAAAGTTTGATTTTTTTTTTTTTTTTGTTATTTACGGAAGTGATTATTTTTTTAAAAAAAACGTGGAAGCAACTTTTAAAACGTTATCTTGCCCGACTTGAGAAAAGAGAAAATGATAAGTTTATTATTATTATTATTATAAATTTTCAGTCACGACGAATTTGTCGAGTATGTGTGCTGGAGATTTTTTTCGAAATATTTATTCCTGGTTCCTATCCTGGAATTCTCTAGAAATTCGAAATTCTTCAGAATTTTCCAGCAGTTCTTGAATTATTTTCCAAAATTCTCTAAAAGAGTTTTCGGGAAACTTTTCTTGGATTTTCCGAAACTTTCTTAGACTTATCCAACAGTTCCCAAGAATTTTCTTCAACGATTTTTCGGTTTTCTCCATCAATTCTTCAAACGTGGTAATACTGACTCAGCAAGTGCCACGTTAAATTTTTTTTAAAAAAACGCGGCAAATTCAAAATTTACGTGTCAGAAACCGCGAGAGATTTTTTTTTTACAAACCAAGTAAAAAAAAAAAA
>NW_002987371.1:101933-103548 GCF_000006295.1 Pediculus humanus corporis
CCACGAAATTATTTTACTTGTTACAACATAAATAAAAATATTTTTTTTGTCTTCGTGGCGCGTTTATGAAAAAAAAAATTATCGTCTGCTTTTTTTTTTTGCCGTTTTCAAACGAGAGTAACGACGAATACGTATTTATTATAATCATCATTACGTACACAAACACGATAATATTTAATTAAAAGGTCGCGAAATGAAAGGTCGCGGTCGGACATTTTGTAATTTTATTAAAATGGCGGCGACCGAATAAAACAACAACGACAACAATCAATCATTTAATGCGTTTGTTAATTTTATTCATTTATAATTAGGCATAATTATTTAACCGTCATCGCCATAAAAACACGTGACGTCATTACCATCAAATTAATATGAAATTTTTTTTAATTGGGATATATTATATTATTAAATTATTATTATTATTATTATTATTATTATTATTATTATTATTATTATCCACCATTAAACACGACAAGGCTACTTGTCGGAGTTTTTTTTTTTTTAAGTATTTATCCGAGGTTTCTACCCGATTCCTTAGGGACAAATACTCGAATTTCGGTGGTGCCACTTATTATAAGATAGCACCACATCAATTCTTGAAGGTCTTCCTGAGTCCGTCTTTTTCGATGGGAACGATTTGTCTCCTGAACTGGGCTCCAGTGACTAACATCTTTGGAGTGGCCAGGGTCAGAAGCAGTGAAATTCACATTCTCGTCGAGCTGCCTCAGGTCGACAGTAGAACAAGATTTTTGTTTTTGGTTCTTACTTTGTCTTGTTCTCATTTTTTTTGCTCTTTTTAAGCCAACAGCACGTGGCGTTCTCAAACGGTCACCCATCCAAGTTTGCACCACGCCCGATGCTGCTTAACTTCGGTGATCGTACGGGAACCGGTGTGACCAGCACGCTATGGCCGTTGGCTTATTATTATTATTATTATTATTATTACTATAAGACTATTACGTAAAATTCTAGAAAATTTTTAAACAGTTCGAAAAAAAAAAAAAAAAAAAAAAAAACGTTCGAAATGAAAACGACCGTTAAAAATCGATAGAAACGTTTGATAACGAAAAAAAAGAAAAGAAAACGCGGAGGCAGTGATGTATTGGGTTGGCAAAAAGATATTTACGAATTTTTTAAGAAAACAAAAAACGATTTATTAATTATGTCAAATTATTTTTATCTATTATATTATGTTTATTATTATTAGTGACCTTTTGACATTTTTCGGGTGGTATCATTTTCCTTTTTTTATACAACTCTTTAGTTTTAGGAGCAAAAAACTGCTCCAATGCAGTTTTGACCTCATTGTCGTTTTGGAATTTTTGTCCGTTTAAAAAATTTTTTAGGAATCGGAAAAAATGATAATTATTTGGAGCTAGTTTGGGACTATATGGAGGGTGCAGCAAAACATTCCAGCCTAGCTCCAGTAGTTTTTGTCCAGTGGCTAAAGATGGGGAGGGCCTGGCAATATGGTGGTGAAAGACAATTCCTTTGCTATTGGCTAGTTCCGGTCGTTTTTCTTGGATGGTATCATTTAAATTTGTCAATTGTCGAATGTAAACCTCTGAATTTATGGTCTGACATCGTGGCAGCAGCTCAAAGTTGACTATGCCTT
>NW_002987371.1:106068-114028 GCF_000006295.1 Pediculus humanus corporis
AGGAAGAGAGAGAGAGAGAGAGAGAGAGGTGGGAGAAGAAGAGAGAGAGGGGGGGGGGCAGAAAAAAAAGAGAGAGATAGAGATGGAGATAGAGAGAGAGAAGAAGAAAAAATCTCAGACGATTGAATAAAAGTTTTCACACCGTTTAAATTATTAGTTTGCTTGAGTTTCATTTTAAAAATGGCGGTAATAAAATATTTTTTTCTTTTTTTTACCTATCGTTTAATGATAACGTGCAGCATGATGTTTCTTGTTTTGCCGTGGGGTGGCAAAAGGTAAGAAGAAAAACTTTTGAACAAACAATTAAAAGTATTTATTATTATTATTATTATTATTATTATTATTATTATTATTTCGACGTAAAAAAATTTTTTTTTTTTATAAAAAAACGGAAGGAGGAGAACGAAGAAGAAAAAAAAAAAAAACGTTACGAATCGAAAGATTTTACTAAAGCCACGTTTTCGTTAGCTAATTAACGGGTAATGTTTATCCATTATTATTATTATTATTATTATTATTATTATTATTATTATTATTATTATTATTATTTATCTAATATTCGATCATTGAAATATTATTTTTATATATAATATTATATTTAACGCCCTCAAGTCGTTCATGATACTTTTTTTTTTTTTTTTTTTAAATATTCGATTGTTTTTTTTTTGTGTTTAAAAGAAATAAAATCGAGTCCCGAAGGTTTCTACAAAAAAAAAAAATCCCTCCTTTCCCTTCTTTCTTCTCTTCCCTTATATCCCGCCTCTCATTCAAAATATATAAAAAAAAGGGGAAACGTGTGTTCGTAAAAACGTCATCGAACTTTCGATCGATTGATTTCGAAATAATTTTCCGACGAATTTTCGAACACGTGACCGTTTTTGAAAAAACGCGCGTTTCTTTACCGCTTTAACCGTTTTTTTTTTTTTTTTTGTTTTTCATCGTGTTGCTCACACCGATACCGAAGAAATATTTTCAAAATGGTTGTCGTTTGTTGTTTGTTCGATTTGTAAAATACGAAGGAATTTAAAAAGAATAAAGAGAAATAAGAAAAAAGATGTGCGAACGTGACGAACGAATCAAAAAAAAAATCTTTGCAAAATTGTAAAAAAAAAAAAAAATTTCGTGTCACTAACAACAATTTACAAAAAAAAAAAAAACGTAGCATATTCCACGTTTTTGCAAAATAATAATAATAATAATAATAAAGTTAATTATTCATTTCGAAATACGTGATTTTTAAAATACGACGAGATGATTTCAAAGAAATAAAATTTAAAAAAACCGTTAAGAAAAAAAAAAAATTTCTGAGAGTGGTTTCAATTTTTAAAAAAATGTCACCGTTGCGACCGCCATCGCCACCGCCACCGCCACCGCCACCACCGCCTCCGCCAAAACCGCCGCCACATTAAAATCAGATAAAAAATTTTTTATGAAGATTCTTTTTTTTAAAAATAAAATAACGGTCGTAAATTTAAAAAAAAAAAAAAAAAAAAAACCCACCGAAAACAAATTTTTTTTTTTTTTTTAAATGTTGGCATCGAAATTAATTTTTACGATAAGTTTTGCCAACTTAAAAATAATTGCAAGCATATATATATATATATATATATATATATAAATGTTTGTTTCTTTCTTTTATATTCATTCATTATTATAATCCACTTTTTTTTTTTTTTTAGGCTCTCATTACTGAATTACAAATTACTTAACTATTCATGTTTTTTTTTTTTTTTTTTAAATCCGGCTCGTCTCGCCATCATCATCATCATCATCATCATCTTTCTTTTTCCGCCTTCTGCATACCACACCGGCAAGCCCGTGTAATTTTTCTTTTAAACTTTTTTTTTTTTTTTTGCTTCATTCAATCATTCACCGACTAGCGGTCGGTTGATGTGAATGAATAATGAATACAATTTTTTTATTCTTTTGTTCTTTCTCTCTCTCTCTCCCTCTCTCTTTCCCTCTCTCTCTCTCTCCCTCTCTCTCTCCCTCTCCCTCCTTCTCTCTCTCCCTCTCTCTCTCTCTCCCCTCTCTCTCTCTATCTATCTCTCTCTCACTCTTTTTTTATTTATTTTATTTTATTATTTTTATTTCTTTCCATCATTATTATTATTTTAACCTGATTGATACATTTAGGTTTTTGTATGTGTTAAGAATGAGGTTTTTACTACTAAATGAAGAAGAAGACAATAATACCTGAATAATACCTGATAAAAATTAATAAAAGTGGGTGGACAATAATTTTTTTTGAGGGGCCCCCATTTTAACAACAACAATCGATCGAAAAGTTCTTTACATTCATAAACAGAAAAAAAAGAACAAAATCATGGCGTTTGTTATTATTATTATTATTATTATTATTATTATTATTATTATTATTATTATTATTATTATTATTATTATTATTATTATTTTAAGCGATTGTATAAAACGTGGTAAAAGATAAAAAAAAAAAAAAAAAAAATATGGCGGCGGCAAATCTCAAGTGTCTGCACAAAAATTTACCATTGGTATGTGCCGCCAGTTACACACTTGAAAAAAAAAAAAAAATTCTGATGGCGATGATGATGGCGGCGATGATGGCGGCGATGGCGGCGATGATGATGGCGATGGCGATGATGATAATGATGATGATGATGACTTGCTACTATTAATACAATATTTTACATTTAGAATTTTTTTTTTTTTTTGTTTAATTGTTCTCGGTAGTTTTTTCGAGTCGAGTGGACGACGTTAGAAATCTCGAAAGGTTTCTTTCTTTCATTTTTTTTTTTTTTAAATCAATATTTATTTAATAATTTTTCATTTTTTTTTTCTTTTAAACCAACCAACCACTCATTTAATTATTATTATTATTATTATTATCATTATTTTTACCTACAAATCACGCACGCAAACCATCATTAAAAAAAAAAGAAAGAAATATTACCGAACAAAAATTAAACAACAACAACAACAACACCGTCCGCCATGTTGTTTAATCAAGTTATAATTAATAATGGCGGACGTAAGCTCTCATCCTTCCTAAGTCAAAATATTTATAAGTTTAACTTTTTTTTTTTTTTTAATTTATCTCAAATTAAATATTTTTTTTTAAAATAAAAATTATTAAAAACATCCGTTAATTAAAAGATTTTCCCTTGCGGATCGTTAACATTTCCCCCTCCTCCCTCCCCCTTTCCCCCTCCCACTCCTGCCACGACTTTTTATTACAATTAATTATGATTTGAAATTAAAAAATTTTTTTACCGCTAAAATTTGAATAATTTTTTTTTTGTTTGTTCGTTTTTCATTACGTCATTATTATCATCATCATCATCATCATCATCATCACCACCATCATCATTATTATTATTTTTTTTTCTTTAATCCGAAAAAAAAAACAAAAAAACTTTTCCGATCAACTTAAAACGAATCAGATTAAATTAAAATTTTTCTTGTCGTTTAGTTTAAATATATCATCATTATTATCATTATCATTGTTATCGTTATTATTATTATCATTATTATTATTATTATCATCATCATCATCATCATCATTATTATTATTATTAATTTTTTTTTTCTTTTATTCTAAAAAAAATTTTCCGATCAACCGAAAATGAATGAAATTTTCAAATTTTTCTCGTCGTTTGGTTAAAATTATCATCATCATTATCATCATCATTATCATCATCATTATCATTATCATTAACATTATCATTATCATTATTATTATTCTTATTAGTAATTAGAATGACTGATCAGTGAATGAATTTTTTTAAAAAATAGAATCGGTTTACCCTTGTTTTCCGTAACGATTTTTTTTTGCCGGAAATTTTTCAAAAAAAAAAAAAAAAATGGCGGAAAATTTAAAAAAAAAACTATTATTATTATTATTATTATTATTATTATCATTATCGTCATCATTATCATTATTATTTTATTCGGCGTTCGTTAAAAAAAAAATAAATAAATAAATAATTCTATCCGACAAAGTTTTAATTTGGTTGTTTGTTGTTGTTGTTGTTGTTGTTTGTTGTTCACTTTTTTTTTTTTTTTTTCCTTTCCACTACTAATTTATTTAATCAAATAAAAATTAATGGTAATAATAATGATGATGATGATGATGACGATAATGACGATGATAATAACAATAATAAAGTAACAAGCAGGAAGAAATAAATAAAAAAGAGAGAGAGAGAGAGAGAAAAAAAAAAATTCAGACAACAAACAATGAGACGCCATTTTGAAAAAAAAAAAAAAATTAATAAAAAAAATCAAGTTTATTAATTAACACTTTTATAATTTAAAAGTGCTACCATAATTTTTAGTTTAACTTTTTTTTTTTTAAACGAATTCTCACGATTATTATCATCATCATCATCATCATCATCGACTCCGTCCGTTTAAATTAAATAATAATAATAATAATAATAATAAAAGAATTTAATCGGGGAGAGAGGCGGAGAGAGGAGGAAAGAGGGAGGAGAGAGGAGAGGGGAGGGAGAAAACAGTTTACAATCAAAGTTTCCGGATAGCAATTTTACAAAATTTTTAAGATGGAGGGTAGGGGAGGGGGAAAACGAGGTAAATTTTCACGACCGGTATCATCGTCTAATGCCACGTCAAAAAAAAAAAGCTCATGAAAATTTCGTCGGTTTTCAAAAAAAAAAAAAATGAGTTTATTCGATTATTTAGCCTTTAACGACTTCGCTCTTTTTTTTTTTTTTTTTTTTTTTTTTTCTTTAAAAAAAATGATTTCCTGCGGAATTAAAATATATATAAAAAAAAACTAGTTTTTGCTTTAGGGATCGAATACCAGTTTTAATAATAATAAAAAAAAAAGAAAAAGAAAAAGAAAGAAAGAAAGAAAAAAAAAAGTACTGGAATTTGCCCACGAGAAAAGGCGCCATTTTTTTTTTTTTCCTTCTTCATCTTTTTCATCATCATAATAATAATCTTAAAACCCCGTGACTCTTAAATAAAATTGTACGTTTACCCAAAAAATTCCGTTTTACTTTCTTCAATATTATAATTATTATTATTATTATTATTATTATTATTATTATCATTATCGTTTTTCGATTATTTATGTATTATCATAGATCACACATTATCATCATCGAATAATAATCACGAATTTTACTTATACCACGTGACTAATTTTTTTTTTTTTCTATCTCTTTCCACGTATATGGTTTCTTTCGACCTATCGATTATTTTTTTTTTTACCGATAATAATAAATTCTTCTTATCGATAGATCGATAGATCGATCGATCCATCGATCGATTCATCATCGATTTTTTGAATATTATTTAATGATAAACGAGTTAAACTTATTATTATTAATTTATTTCGCTTAACCCATTCCGTGATATTATCATTATTATTATTATTATTTTTTATCACGTTCGTTTCGTCAAATGTTTTTTTTCGTTAGAATTTTTCCTTGATATTTATTTTACTAGTTTTTCCGTGCCCTTATCCCTAAGGAATAAATTCCTGAATTATTTATTTATTTTTTTTTAATAATTTAATTAGCACTCATAAATTATATAACAGGGATTTTCTTGCGTTTTTCCTAGCAATTCTTTAAGAATTCCCTAGCAAATGTCCAAACCTCTCCAGAATTTTTCCACGACTTTTCCAACAGTTATTCAGATCCCTGTAGGAGTTCTCAGACTTTTCCAGGAATTTTTCCAAAAAAACCTTATCTTGCAGACCTCTCAGGGAGTTCTCTGACTTCTCCAATAATTTTTTCAAAAATTCTCGAGACTTTTCCAGTAATTTCTCCAACACTTGACCAGCATATGTTCAGACTTCTCCAGGAATTCTTTAGTAATTTTTCTCAAAATTCTCCAGACTTTTCCAAGAATTTCTTCAGGAGTCCTCTAGCGAAATCTTCAGTAGCTCTTCAGACTTCACCAGCAATCTTTCCAACAGCTAGTTCTCCAGAAGTTTTCAAGCTTTCTTCAGAAATTTCTTTAGGAATTCTCAAGACTTGTTCAGAAGTGTTCAGACTTTTCCAAGAATTCTCAGAATTCTCACAAGTTTTCTAGGAATTCTTCAGAATTACAAAGGATTTATTCAGCAGTCGTCCTCATCTTTTCAGGACTTTTGTTCAGCAATTCTCCAAAAATTTCCAAAACTTCTCTAGAAATTTTTCAGCAGCAATTGTCCGAAAACCACTCCAGCATAATCTTTAGTGACTCTCCAGTCTACTTCTCAATTTCTACAGAAATTCCTTACACTTCTGCAGACTTTTCCAGACTTCCGGGAAACAATATCAGGCCATAGATAATTTTTAAAAAATAAAATACCAGCAGCGTTGCTGCTGAACCCTATGGTAAATTTTCTTTTTTTTTAATAAATCAATTTGTTTATGTGAAAGAGAAAATAATAATAATAATAACGGGTATTATTATTATTATTATTTTCAAATGTGTCACCTTTCTCCGTAATAAATTATGTAGACGTGAAAAAAAAATTATTATTATTATTATTATTTTTAAAAAAAAAATACGTTAAAAGAGAAAATGAAATGAAATGAAAAAAAAAAAAAAAAAACAAATCAATAAATTCAAAAATTGATTTATTAACCGTTTTTTTTTTTTTTTTAATGATTTACTTTCCAATTTTTTTTTTATTTTTTAATGGCGATTTTAAAATGCCGTATACGTGTTTAATGAAAATACGCGACGACGATGACGACGTAAATGATGACGACAAATCAATGACGTAATTATAGGGAAAAAATCTAACTATTCGTGGAACGATCTGGAAAAATGTGTATGTCTTTTAACCTCGATATTCAAACACGAAATTATTTACGTAATGATAAGAGTTATCAATCATTATTTTCTCTCTCTCTCTTTTAAATTATTAATAATAATAATAATGATAATATTTCTTTTTTCCCCCATTACGTCGCGACTCGATCATTAACGCCCCCAACACCACCACCGCCTCCACGATCGCTCCCCAACTTTTCTCATTCGTTTATTATTAGTATCATCGATAATGTGACCGTTATTTCAAACAAACAACTTTAAACAAAATCAATTCATTGAAATCGACAAACACATACAAACGCAGAGGGAAATTTTTTTTTTAAGTATTATAAATCGTGAGTTTTTGTTTTATTAAAACCATTTACTCGTCGTCGTTTGTTTTACAAACACAACAAACACAAACAATTTTAAAAATTTTTTATCTAATTGTCGTTGAAAAGTAATAATAATAATAATAATAATCCTAATAATTTCTTTTTTCCATTTTTTTTTTCAATTTAAAAAATTTCGATATCGATCGATATATCGATTCCTCGAAAAAATTCAAAACCTAATTTTTTTTTTATTTTAAAAAAATACATTTTACGTTATCAAATTACACGACGTCAAACCCCCGGACGACTTTCATTTTACTACCACGACATTTATTATGGATTTAAAAAAAAAATGATGATGATGATAATGATGATGATGAACGTAATAAGAAAAAATTTTTAAAGAGAAAATTATTATTATTATTAATATTTTTCGTCTCATTTAAATTAATAATAATAATTAGAATAAGAAGAAAATTTTGCCGCCGGTATTTATTTTAAAGTCTGATGACACGCCTAAAATTTATATTTAAAAAAAAAAATTTTTTTTTTTTTATTTGCATGAAAGAATAATAATAATAACAATGATAATGATAATGGTTCGATATCTATTTTTTTTGTTTTTGGGTAAAAGTTTACAGTTAATGTAAAAATTTCAACGAACGGGGGAGAGGGCGGGATGGGGTGGGAAGGGAGAGGGGGCTCGTGGGAGAGGAGAGGGAAGACATTAACCATACGGTAAATGACCATAAAAAAAAAATTTTTTTAAAGATAATTTTAAAGAAAATTTTTTTTTTTCTTTTGCCTTTTGGGCTTAAAAATTTATAAAAAATTAAAAAAAAAAAAAATTTTTATTATGGTTATTATTTAAA
>NW_002987371.1:114159-121412 GCF_000006295.1 Pediculus humanus corporis
AGGGAGGAGGAGTTTATTATTATATGGTTAAGAGCAAAATTTTTTCTTTTCTTTTTTTTTGTTTCGTTAAAAATAATTTTAATACGAATCCTCCCTCCCCCCTTCCCCCTCCCCAAAAAAAATAATAAAAAATTAAAGAAAATTTTTTTGGTTTGTTTTGATTTTCAAAGGTTGGTAATATTTAACGGAAAATTATCAAAGGTAGAAAAATAAAAAATCGAAAAGTTTTTTTTTTTAAAAAAGAAAAAAATATTTAAATGAGAGCACGAGTCAGACAGAGAGAGAGAGAGAGAGAGAGAGAGAGAGAGAGAGAACGAACACGAATTTATTAAACGTGGCAGAAGAATTTACAAAAAAAAAAAAAAAAGAAAAAATTATGTTAAATGATAAAAAAACATTCGATTTACATGTTTTTTGTTTGTTTGTACGTTTGCCTGTTTGTTTTTATCGAATAATAATAATAATACATCATCGTAACATTTTGTTTTTTTTTGTTCTGTTTTGATTTTTTTAAAATTATTCGCCATTAAAAACTCGATCCGACCGTTACTTTTTTTTTAATTTTAAATAATATTTCTACAAAAAAAAAATATTACGTAACGAATAAAAATAATAAATTTAAAAAAAAAATCTAACGTAACGTACCAGAAACGAAAAATATTAATAATAATAATAATAATAATAATAATAATAATTTAAAAAAAAAAAAATTTAAAAACGTCGACAAATAAAACAAAAAAAAAATTTTTTTTTAGTTTGTTTTTTTTTTTAACGATGACGTCAAAATATTAATAATTTAAACAATGGCGTATTAATTAGCAACAACAACAACCAAAATAATAATAATAATAATAATGATAATACCACGAAATTTTTAACATACAAAAAAAAAAAAAATCCACACACGACCCACGCAAATTTTTTTTCTTTTTTTTTACTCAAAAATTTATTTATTTAATTTTTTTTGCCTTCTGCTTTCATGCCTGTTAAATACCTGAAAACTCGTAGGCAACAACCACAAACAAACAAACAAACAAAAAATGAATTTTTAAAATTTTTTTTCCTCGTATTTATTATTTTATGTAACAAACAACAAACGATAACTTACCATCGTCGAATCCACCAAAATTTATTTATTTAAAAACGTCCGACGTATTTTCTCTTTTTTTTTTGAATAAAAATTTAAAAACGAATACTAATAATAATAATAATGATAATGATAATAAATAAGTGTAATAAATTAAAAATAAATAATAATAATAATAATGATAATGTTTTTTGATTTCTTTTTTTTGACGTCGCCTTTTTTAAATATTTTCTAGTAAATGTTATAATAACACCAAAACTCCATTTTTATTTTTCGATTGTACCATAAACGCGAACAACAACCACAACAACAATAACAATAACAAATACATAATTTCGCGTTTGTTAAACCCGAATGAACAAACGAAGGTACGAACGAACGAACGAACGTTTTTTTTTTTTTATGTACGGAATATTAAAGACGCGTTTGTTTGTTTGTTTTAATTATTATTATTATAACGAACGTATGTGTGTGTGTGTGTGCGTGTACAAAACTTCACGAACAAACGACAATAATATTAACTTTAAAATTATGTTACAAAAAAAAAAAAAAAATATGTTGAGAGAAGAGAGAGAAAAGAAAAAAAAATGGCAACCTGAACGACCCGCTCACCAAGACAAACTATGGCTGACCTCTAAATTCTAACACACAACAACCGAGGCTATACCCGATCGGAGCAGGTTTCTTAATCATGGTATAACTAATAGGTTCGTGACGATACTTTCTTTTTTTTTTTTATGAAGTTTGTTCGTTTGTTTGCGAACAAACGAATTTTCGAACATTATTTCCATGTGGAGAAACAAAACAAAGATCAATGTTTCGATTACGTAAAAAAAAAAAAAAACGTTTAAATTCGTTCGTTCGTACCTGACGACTACATTCCTGATGACGTCATTAAAAAAATTTTTTAAACGACACTCACCTATACACCTACTGGAACGTTTTTATTTTTCATTATTCCATGACACATTTCAACATTTATTATTATCCTTAGGCGATTTTAAATAGCAGAAACTTTCCATCTATCGGAAAATCGTGGAACTAAAAAAAAAAAAAAAACAATTCAAAATATGTAAGTAAGTATAAGAAAAATACCCGTTAATTATTAATTATTTTTATTTTTCGTTCGTGCCACGTTATTTTCCGCGGACGCCATTTTAAATGGGATAAGAAAATTAAATTTTATTTCCCGGGAATTTTTTTCTTTTTTTTTTTTAATGAAAAAAATCGAATTTAAATCTTTATATATATGTCGACGTTTTTGTCGAAGGGCGTTAACCAAAAAAAAAAAAAAAATCATTTCGGCGCCAAGGCTAAATTATTAAATAATTTTTTTTTCTTTTTTCGGTTAAGATCTTGAAACATTTTTTTAAATGATAATTATAAACTTGAAAAAAAAATAATAATAATTTTCGCGCGTAGGGTTATTTAAAATTGATAATAATAATAATAAACGAGTACAAGGTTGGTAACAATGCGACACAAATGAAAACAATGGAATTATATTTTTTTTATATTTAGATTGAGCAAAAATAAAAATCTTTTCTTTTTAAAAAAAAAATTTTTTTAAATGTGGAAGTTATTTAAAGAATTTTATGCCGAAGGCACTTCCCGTAAGACCTCTCTCTCTCTCTCTTTCTCTCTCTCTTTAAAGGAAGACATTTTAACATTTGAATTTAAAAAAAAAAAAATTTATTCACGACGAGAAGGTATGTCAAACGAACGAGACGTGTTAAAAAAAAAATTTTACCTGACGGAAACGTACGAATTTATTATTATTATCATTATTATTATTATTCGCGAGTCGCATTAAAAAAAAACAAAATGGCGAAATGAAAAAAAAAAAATAAGAAGAAAATTAATTGTTTTAAAATTAATTTGTTCGTTTGTTTGTTTGTTTATGAGTCATCATTAAATAATTTTTTTTTTTTTCGGACGGTCACGTGATTTTACACAATTCGTCTGCTAATTTTTTTTTCAGGTATTTTCAATGTTACAATAACGACAGGTGTGCCACGTCACGTCGTCATATTTCACCCTTATTTCTATCTAGAAAATTCCATACAAAAAAAAAAAACAAAAATCAAAAGGTATCCTCCTCACTCCTTCCTCACTTACTGACTCATTCACTCGCTCACCTTTTTTTTTTTTTTAACAACCCAACGATTATTATTATTAATATTATTATTATTATTATCGTTTTTAAGTTAAATAAAACGAAATGTTTCTCGCTAAAAAAAAAAAAAAAAAAAAAAAAATTTATAATTCTGGAAGGAATTTAAACCCTCTGGATAAAAACCCATCCATCACATAAAATGACGTTTTGTAAAGCTCACGGATAAATATCATTATTATTATCATTATTATTATCATTATTATTATTATTATTTTTTCACTTTTTAATCCAGACGATTCGTCATGTACTTGTCGGAGTTTTTCCCAAAGTTTAATCCAGGACCCCCACCCCCGATTCCTTAAAAATAATACGTCTCAATACAACTATCACTGAATATCGTAAATAAAATGAATAAAAATAATAATATTTTCCGTCACTTTCTCCACCGATTCTTCAGAAATTTTCCAGCAGTTCTTCAGACTTCTCCAGCATTTCTCCAGACTCCTCCAGGCAGTTCTCCAGGGCGTTAGGCATTCGCTTAAATTTACTTCTGTAGGAATTCTCGAGAATTCTCAAAACTTTTCTAGGAATTCTTCAAACTTTTAAAGGTTTCTCCAGTAGTTCTCCAGGAATTCTTTAGACTTCTTCAGTAATTCTCAGGAATTTTCCAGACAGGTTCAGTAATACTCAGGAATTCTACAGACGTCTCCAGCAATTCATTCAGGAATTCTTCAGGAGTGCTCCAGACTCCTCCATCAATTTATCCGTGAATTCTCTAGACTTTTCCCAGATTTTCTTCAGGAGTTCTCCAACAGTTATCCAGACCTCTCCAATAATTCTCCTCCATTTGTGTATCAGAGCAATCGTCCAAGAATTTCTATATTTTTATCTTTTATAATTGTCACACGACCTGATTTTTTCCTAGTTCTCGTTATTGCCAACTTCGTGTGATGTTTCCCATTTTCCAAGGGTACTATTAATCTCACCCGACGCCGCCTCCTAACTTCGATTACGTCACGACCGTCGACTTTTATTATTATTATTATTATTCATAACCCGGAAATTAAATCGTAAAAAAAAAAAATACCATCCTCCATTTTTATTTTTACGACCCTTGAATAATGAATCGATAGTCGTGTAAGAAGAAAGTATTCATTCAACTACGGATTAAATAATGTCCAAAATAAAATAAATAAATAATAACAATAATAATAATAATAATAATGATAATAATATTTAAAAAATTACAAAACGCGGCATTTTACCCTAAAAAAATCACAAAGTAAAAAAAATTTATTTATTTATTTTTTGCTTTCTCTCACATTATTCATAACGACGTTCATCTTTTCTCTTTTTTTTCCACGTTCCCCTTTTTTTTTTTTTAATAAATAAATAAATAAATAATTTAAATAATTTTTCCAGACATTTTACTGTTACAAATTGTTAATAAATAATAATAATAATAATAATAATAATAATAATAATAATAATAATAATAAACCGAAAACGAAACGAGTTTTTTTCTAAACAATTAAAATAAATTAATTTTTATATATATATATAAATAAACGATGACGTATTTCACATTCGAACAATAATTCAAATTAAAAATTATTATTATTATTATTATTATTATTATTACAATTTTACTTTCTCTGCCAAAAGACAAATTTCAATAATAATAATAATAATAATATTTTTTCTCTTTTTGCAAATAAATCTTTAGTGAGAGAGAGAAAAAAATTTTTTTTTGTAGGTTTTCCATCGTTTTTTTTTCATTTAGAACGTGGTAAAAAGAAAAACGAAACGCATGCGTTTTTTTTAATAAAAAAAAAAAAAAAACTCGTTGAACGAAATCGTTTTTTTTTTTTTTTTTTTTTTACGCTGTCGGCAAAAAGAATAGAGGTAGACGTTCGCGTGTGAACATGGTAAAAAAAAAAAAAAAAAAATATGGCAGAAATATGGCAATAAATGCATCCGCGAGACGGTGGTAGCACCCGCTGGGTTTTTTTTTTTTTAATTTTATCCGGTGGAAACGAGTGTGAGAGAGAAAGAGAGACAGAGAGAGAGAGAGAGAGAGAGAGATGTAGTCGGCATCTGGTAATGTATTCGATGAACCTGTAACTCGGCTGTACCTTCATCGTCTGGTAATTAAGGACCTTTTGCGACAAAAACGATTACGTACCGGTTTTCTATCTCTCTCTCTCTCTTTAATCACATTCATTTGAATAACTTATCGATAACGTACGTTATTACTATTTAATTAAAAATGTCGGAATCGTTTGTTTTTATTTATGACGTCACACACTACAATTTTAATCGTATCCCGCGTACGCGCGTTTATTTTCCACACGCGTTTGCAAAACAACAAAAAATTATATGATTTAATATAAACGAAGAATGAGAAATAATAATAATAATAATAATAAATTTACGCACGCGTAATTCGATTAAAAAACGAGTTTTTTTTTTACATTAATAAAGAATTATATTACAAAGTTATATATGTGCGTGAGTATAACATAAATCGGTTACGGTAATTAAATTATATATATATATATTTTAAATCAATTACTTTGGAAAATTTACGGATGGTTTTCCCGCAGTTTTCCTTTTTTCATTTTTTTTCCTTATTATTACGCGTGCGTGAAATTGAAAAAAAAAATTCATTCATTTTAAAAATAAAATAAGTTTTAAAATTTTTTGTTGTCAAACCACAAAGTGTTACTGATAACTTTGTGTTTGTTGATTTTTCCTTTCTTTTCCTTATTAAATAAATAATATAAAAATTTTTTCTTTCTTATCAGTTGTTAGTACTGATAAATAAATTGATGATTTCATTAATAATAAAAAAAATAAAAAAAAAATTTTTTAAATATTTAAATTTAAAAAAAAAATAAGGAAAAAGAAAAGAAAATGTTATTATTATCCGGTACGAATGATTGATAATTTTCTCTCTCTCTCTCATTCTCTATTTTCTCATTTCTATACCTTTCTATCCACTCTTTCTTTCTCTCTTTTCCTTAATCTTTTCGTCCGTTTATTTCTCTCTTTCTCTTTCCTGTTTTTCATATTTTTATTTCTCTCTCTCTTTTTCTTTCTAATTTTCCGTGTACTATTTCTCTTTCTATAATTTTTTTCCTGGTTACTTCTCTCTTTTTTTATATTCTTCGTCCAATTCTACTTATTTCTCTTTCTTTAATTTTTCATCTAGTTATTTCTCTCTTTCCCTCTCTCATTCTTGTTTTTCATATTTATATTTTTTCTCTCTTTCGAATTCTTCGTCTGGTTATTTCTTTCTCTTTCTTTAATTTTTCATCTGGTTATTTCTCTCTCTCTTTTCCTGGCTTTTCATATTTTTATTTCTCTCTTTCATTTTTCTTTTGGTTATTTATCTCTCTCTCTCTCTCTAATTCTTCGTCTACTTATTTTTCTCTTTCTAATTCTTTGTCTAATTATTTCTTTTTCTCTCTCTCTCTCATTCTTTGTCTAGTTGTTTCTCTCTTTCTAATTTTTCATATTTTTATATCTCTCTCTTTAATTTTCGTCTAGTATGTCTCTCTCTCTCTCTAATTTTTCGTCCAATTATTTCTCTTTCTCTCTTTCTAATTTTTCGTTTGCCTATATCTCTCTCTCGCTTTATAATTCTTCGTCTACTTATTTCTCTCTCTCTCTCTCTTACTCTTTTTTATTCTACGTCTGGTTAATTTTCTTTCTCTCTTGCTAATTTTTCGTCTGGTTATTTTTCTCTCTTTATAATTCTTCGTCTGGTTATTTCCCTCTCTCTCTAATCTTTCGTCTCCTTATTTTCCTCTCATCCAATTTTTTTTTTTTTTCTTTTTAAACGTAATTTTATAAAAAGTTAAAAGTTAAAAGTAAAAAAAAAAAAAATTATAAATATATATAATTATATGTATAAGGAAGAATGAATAAATAAATTCCTTGCAATTTCTTTACACACGATTTTCCTTCTTTTTTTTTTTTTTTTTTTTTTTTATAACCGATTTCATCAAAGAGACTTTAATTGCATTCATTTTTTATATTATTATT
>NW_002987371.1:121877-131273 GCF_000006295.1 Pediculus humanus corporis
TATATTAAAAAAATTTATAACGAAATCGTGCATTTATATATATATAAAAGTCGTAAAAAGGTTTCTCGTATAAACAACAACAACAACAATTGGATGAGATATTAAAAGTGATTATTTAATACTTATCAGAAAACGCTGATTATTTATATTTAAAAAAAAATTTTTACGCCGCGTAATCTATTCCTTAGTTATCGCAAATTTATAATTCTCCGAAAAGGTTTTTTTATTTTTAATGAGTTTTTAAAAAATTTTAAGAAATTTTAAAAAAAACGCATAAATTTTTTTTTTATTAACTCGGAATGAAATAAATAAAAACGCAGCGTAAAATTTGAATAATAATAATAATAAAATATTTGAGTCCGTGTGAACGAATCCCGCGTTAAAAAAATAAATAATTATATCACGTGACATTTTTTTATTTTTTTTTATGGAAAAATTATGTTTCGAGAAATGTAACGCCGCGTAAATTCAAACATTCGATTTGTTTTGTCCTTACAAACATTAAAAATGTTGACATAATAATGTTAAACGATGTTAATAACACGTAAAACAAACTAAAAAAAAAAAAAAAAACTAGGGGCGGTAGAAGGCGGTGGAGAAAAAAAAACGCCGCGTGTCGGCATCGTTTGTTCAACAAAAAAGTTCTTCGAAACCTCCCCCCCCTAAGAAATCAAACAATGTTCGAAACAAACAAACAAACAAACAGAGATTATATGAACACAATGTTTCTTTATGTACAAAAAAAAAACCGTTGAAAATTTTTTATGACGTCACGAAAGGGGTTTAAATAAAAAAAAAAAAAAAAAATTACGAACCTGTTAAGGTTGTGTTCTTTTCGATTACTCTCCCCCTCTCTCTCTCTCTCTCTCTTCGATATTTTTTTTATTTAATGAACAAACAACGACAACGACAACTTCGAAATTGAATTTTGGACAATTTTTTTTTCGTCGCAGGGACCACCATAATCGTAAACTTGAAATAATCATCATCATCATCATCATCATCATTATCATTCTCCTTCGTCGCTACCATCAAATTCTCTTCAATCCTTTTCATCATCTTCCCCTAAAATAAATAAAAATGAATGAATGAATGAATGTCGATATTGAAAACTCTTCAATTTAATTCGATCGAAAAATAAATAAATAAATTTAATAGAAGTCACGAGTTTTAAATAAAAACGCGCGACATGTTTTTATGTATTTATTTATGTATGTGACGTATTGGGTTCGTTCATTCATTCAAATCCTCGTAAAATTATTTATTTATTTTTATTTTAATACTAATAAAAAAAAATCCATTTTTCTCTTTCTCTTTTTTTATATTCTATCTATTATTATTATTATTAAATTAATTTATTTTTATTTCGAAACAAACAAACAATTATTATTATTATTACTATTATTTTTCCAATGGCGATTTTTGTTTGTGACAATTTTTTTTCCAAAATTTATTCCAGGTTTCTGATCCCTAAGGAATAAATGCTGAAACTTTGGTCATGCTAAATGTTTTTAATAATATTAATTTTTTCCAGAATTTTCCAGCGATTCTTAAGATTTTCTTCGAATTATTTAAAAGAGTTTAGATATAATAATAATAATAATAATAATAATAATGTAAGTTTGTATAATAACCTATTTTTATTTAGCAGACGATATTAATTATCGTAATTACGATTAGTTCCTGATTATTAAAAACTGTTGAAACAAATTGAAGAAATCTCTCTCTCTCTCTCTTTTTCTTTCTGGCTTTCTTTTCCTCTTCATCTCTCTCTCTCTTCCTCTTTCCGTCTCTTTTTTTGTCTCTCTCTCTCTCTTTCTTCTTCTCCTTCTGTCTTTCTTTACTTTGATCTCATTCTCCCTCCGTCTCTCTCTATTTTGGTCTCATTTTCCCTCCGTCTCTCTCTCTTGCTCCTTCTCCTTCTGCCTCTTTTTACTTTTGGCTCTCTCTCTCTTGCTCCTTCTTCTTTTTTTTCTGTCTCTTTCTACTTTCGCCTCTCTCTCTCTTGCTTCTTCCCCTTCTGTTTCTTTCTCTCTCTTTCTCTTTCTCTCTGTACTTTCGTCTCTCCTTCTCTCTCTCTTTCTCTGTTTTTGGAAATTTATTTATCGTTTAAGGATTATAAGAAACTCGTTCGCGGAGCCATAATTGCCTTGAATTTTTTTGTTAAACGATGCAAATATTTAAATTTACAAATCTTCAATTTACGCATAAGAAATGGATGCAGTTTTCTAGCAGACGATTTTTATATTACTTCCGAAGGTAGTAAAAACCGTGAACGAGTGGGAAAAAAAAAAAAGTTTTGACATTCCTACAATATCGTTTTACAATGTAATAATTTTAATAAAATTTTTTTAGTTAAAAATCAGTGGCGTGTCCCAGTAGGGAATATTAAACCCCCCCCCCTCTCTCTCTCTTCACGAACTTTTATCTTATCTAAGGAAAAAAATCTCAAAAAAGAAAAGAATATTTCAGAATTTAAAAAAAAAAAAATTTCTAACCGATTTATTTCATTCGCGTTTTAAAAATTTCATTTAAAAAATTGGCGGTTTAAAAATTTTAATGCCACGACAAAAATCAATAATAAGAAACATTATTATTATTATTATTATTATTATTATTAAAAAATTCCCTTTTTTCAAAAAACCGACGACTATTTTTAACATTAATAAATTCTACGTGATTTATCAAACAAACAACATTAATTGTCCAGGTCGGGAGCCTTACAAAAAAAATTTATTTACGCATGTCACTTTCGTTTTAATAAATATTTAAAAAAACCGACATTAACCCAACCAGAAGACCCCCCCCCCCGCATCAGATTTTAAAAAACAAAAAAAATTTTTTTTTTTTTTGTTATTCATTACCATACGCGGCGGGTTACCTACAAAAAAAATTTTTTTTCGATCTTAAGGGTAAAACAATGTTTAATATTATTATTATTATTATTATTATTATTATTATTATTATTATTATTATTATTATTATTATTACAAAGCAAAATTTTTCTTTTTCTTTTTCATTTATGCGAATTAAATTAATAAAAAAATTTTTTCTCATTCGCATACGTACGTATGAACAAAAAAAACTATTCAGGGTGGCCAATTTAACAAAAAATTTTTTTTTTTTATATTAAGTTGTATTTTTAAATTGTTAGACAGAGAGAGAGAGAACAACTCGTCGGTTATTTTTTTGGTTATTTTAAAAGGACCGCTTAGAGTGCGCTTAAATATGTTATTTTTTTTTTTAAACTATTCAAATATTTGTTTGTCTTTTGAATTATATTTTTTTTTTTAGTTTAGTTAAAGGCCTATAATTTTTTTTTTGTTCTCTCACTCTTTACAATTGTCTAGTAAATGACTACTTGAAGTATATACCATAGGTCGTAGTAACAACAACGCGCACACACACACACACACACAAGCACACACATCCCTTTAATTTATTAAAAAATTCGTTTCGTTTTAATTTTACGGTTCCTTACTACTGCCACGTACTCCCACCGACGCCACCGCCATCTCGCAATCGGAAAATCTTTCGAATTAAAATAATTAAAAAAAACAGAAAAAAAAAATTCGAATTTTCTTTTTTAATTAACGTCGTGTTTATACTACGTCACAATTACGTCATCAAAATAGGAAATATTTTAAACGACGGTGGCGACGACATCGGCAAATTAAATAATTAATTAAATTTTCATATCCCAACGGATATTAGTTTGTTTTTTTTTTTTTTTTATATCCTTTGATATGATATAATAAATATTTGTCAAGAAAAAAAAAAATAAAAAAAAAAAAAAGGGTTAAGTCGTGAGTGCGGTGTGGGCGTACGTTTTTACGTGGGATATGCGTGGGGGTGCGTAAATATTAAAAAAAAATATATTTTTTTTTTTTAATCCAGAAAAGGCGAACCGAAGGCGTGGAGGGGGGCGTTTATCGAAATGAATTAAAAAAAAAAAAATAAATCTCGGTTTCTTTTTTTTTTTTTTTTTTTTTTTTAATTGCCAACAAAGTTATTATTATTAATAATAATAATTTTATCCAGCTTCTGGAATTTTCCTCCCCTACTAAAAATCATTCCCACACGCCCTTCATCATCATCATCATCATCGTAAATAATTTTTAGGTTTTGTTATCAAAAAAAAAAAATAAAATATGGATTCTTCTTCTATTGATAATTTCACAAACCCGACGCGGCGTTTTTTTTTTTTTTTTTTTTTTAAATTTCAATCCTTTCATTATTATTATTATTATTAATAAAAATTTAAAACTTGATTTTGTTTATAAAAACAAAAAAAAAAAAAAAAATTAAAAACAGGTCCAAAAAGCTGTTATGCTAATTTTTTTTTTTTTTTTTTTTCAAATTCCAATTCTTCTCATCGAATGATTGTTATTAATAAAATAAAAAAAAAGGAAAATGTTGTTTGTTGTTGTTTTTGGTTGTTTGTTTGTTTGTTAGGCATTCGACGAATGGTAATAATAATAATAATAATAATAAAACAAATAAATAAAATAAATAAAGGATACGATTCGAAGTGAAAATATCAAAATTATAAATTTGAATATGAGAAAGTTTTATATAAAACATTAATCAAATAACACGTTTTTATATATATATATATATATACTTCCTTCCTTCCCCTCCTTCCTTCTACCCCACCTTTTATCGTATATATATATATATATATATATATAAATAATTATATATCATTAAATAATTTTTCGAAAACGATTTTTTATATATAAATAAAATAATGAATTCCTACACACACAACACAACACAACACAAAAATTTAACATTTATCAAATAACGAATAATATACGTATTAATAATAATAATAATAATAATTTTTTATTATGTTTTAGTATATATATATATATATATTTTTTTTTATTATCGTCTGCTTTTTTATAAAAAATGTTTAGTTTTATATTTATAAATTTTGTTTTTTTCATGGTTGATTTTTTTTTTTTTTTTTTTTTTTTGTTAACCTACGCATTATTTATTGATTTTAAAAATAATTTTTTTTTTTGGCGTTTTTTTTTTATTTATTTTTTTTTTTTTTGTAAATTTAACGATGCGCCCACTTTTATTAATAAATAAATAAATAAAAAATTTTAATAAATTTTATCGATTTGTTTTTATGTAAAAAAAAAAAAAAAAATTTTTGTTTCGTGTTTTTTTATATATAAAAAACAAATCGAAAAAATTTATGTACGTGTAAAAATATATATATATACATATTTTTATTATTATTATTATTATTATTATTATTATTATTATTATTATTATTATTAAATTTATAAACAAACGAACAAACAAACAAACGACAACACGAAATAAATAAATGAAAAAAATTATTGTTATTATTATTTTAAATAAAATTTAAGTAAATATTAATAAAAAATTTTTTTATAAAAATTTGATTTTGTTTTGTTTTTTTTTTTTTTTTGGGGGGGGGGAGGAAGAGCTTCGTATTTAATTTTCTTAATAAATTTTAAGTGAGGGGAGTGGAGGAGTTGTATTATCAGTTGTTTGTTTGCCCACGTGATAAAAAAAACAATAATTTAATAATATTGGGAAATCGATAAGAACAAAAAAAAATTTTATTTTTCTCTTTTATCACCATCGTTATCACCATCGAACAAATATTTTTCCCTTTAAATCAATTTTCTCACTTTTCCAATTCGAAAATTTATAAAATTATAAATAAAAAAAAAAAATAACGAACGACAAAACGAAAAAGAAATCAAATCGATCGACCTTTCTAGAAAAAACTTTATAAAAAGTTTAAAGATATCATTTGGGAATGTCATTTAATAAATTACATCCATTGTTTTATTAATGTTACCATACGAAAATATTTCCAAACGTTTTTTCCTTTTTTCGAAAATATCTATCTATTCTATTATTATCATCATCATCATCATCATTATCGTAGTTTTCATCATCGAACGTTAGAAAAAGAGGAAAAAATCAAAACATTGTCATTTTACAATTGTTTATGACCGCCGCGTACATGAAAAAAAAGTCATAAAAGTAACTAAACAATGGGAAAAAAATCAAAAAGTCATTTAATAATAATAATAATAATGATAATGATAATAACAACAACAACAATTTAGCGTTTTTTTTTTTTATCGTAAACGAAATTGATTTTTTTTTATTTTTTATCGATAATGTATCGATGCTTTCGATCTATCGATCGATCGATTTTTCCTCCCCATTTTTTAAAACGAGATCAATAATAATAATAATTAACATGGCGGACGATAAATATTAATAATAATTAAAACAACCGATTGTTTTAAATTTCTCCAATTTTTTTTTTTTTTTTTTATTGTTTGTTTTCGGAAATAAATTTAAATTAAAAAAAAAACAAAAAAACCGGGAGCCATTTAATTATTATTTATAAAAAACATTTCCGGTTTAAAAAAAAAAATTAGTTTTTTGTTGTTGTTAAATAAAATCTACGATAATTTAATTGTTAATAATAATAATAAAAAAATAAATTATTATTTAAAAAAAAATGTGCAATAAAAAAAAAAAAAGAAACGACTCAGTGGGTGATACAAACATACAAACACAAACAATAACAATTTCTTCTTATTTTTTTTTTAAATAAGAAAAGACATTTTTATTTTTTTTTATGTTTATACTATGACAGTAAATCACAAAAAATATTATTAGCCTAAAGAGTGAGAGAGAAAGAGAGAGAAAATGGCCGACGACGACTAATGATGGAACAAATATAATTGACTAAATATATAAAAAAATAAAATAAAATGCCGGGAGAAATTATTATACGAACACACGCACTTATATAAAAAAAAATTTTATAAGTATATCATTTTGTCAGACGTTTTTTTTAAAAATAATAATAATAATGATAATAATAATAAAGTTATAAATATTTATTATTGATTACATAAAAATATGTTATAAGTGTAATAATATAAAATGTGTAAATCGGTTGTTTTGCCCATAACCGGGATGCAAAAAAAAAAAAAAATCGTATAAATTATAGTATAAAGTATAATAATAATAATAATAATAATAATAATAATAATAATAATAATAATAATAATAATATTAATTGAAAAAAAAATTCAAGTATAAAGCCACCACGCGTGAGTAAACGTATATACAATCATTTAATGGGGGACATTAATTAATTAAAAAAAAAAAAAAAAAAAAAAAACTTGAAACTTTTTCAAATTCCAGTTTAAAAAAAATAAGAGATCCGGATGAAAATTAATCACGTTCACAATGGATATACGCGGTTGTTGTTGTTTTTTTTTATGACATTAAATATATATATAAATTTATGTTTGTCGCGTTTGTATATAATAAATTCTATTCAATAATTTCTTCTTCAACTTTCCAAAAAAATAATAATAATAATAATGAAAATTTAACGGTTTTTTAATAAAAATTTCAAATTAATAATTGACGCCATTTTTTTTTTTTTTAATATACTACCTTTTCGTAATTTTTTTTTTTATAAAGTAATTAATATTATTTGATCGTTTGTATATTTTTTCGTTTTATATCCGGTTGTTGTTGTTGTTGTTGTTGTTACGATAAATTGTATTTTTACCCAAACAAACATTTTTAAAAAACATTTTCTTATTCGAAAACCGTTACACTTTTGTTTCAATACATAAATCACATTTAATTTTTGGCGACGAAATGACGTCACATCAAATCTAAAAGGCGGGGGGGAGGGTAAATAAAAATTGTAATTCGCGCGTAATTTTCCCAAATAAAACAATTGTTGTATTTTTAACGTATTTTTTTTTTTTTTTAAATAAATTTTTAATTATTATTATTATTAATATCGTTATCATTATTATTATTATTTATATTTTTGAATTTTAATAAATGTTATTATCATTTAGTATGTAAATTTATTGCAAGAAATAAAAAAAAAAACGGTTGTAAAAAATTTTTATACGGCAACGCGTTGTAAAACGTAAATTTATCACATACTATGATGACGCGTATAATTAATTTAAAAAAAAAAAAACTGTAATTAATTCATTTAAAAAAAAAAAAAAAACTTTAATTAATTAAAATCGTACATTATTAATATTTTATGTATAATAAATTATTAAATAATAAAAAAAATATATATGTAGTATTCGTATATATTTTTATGTTTGTCGTTAGAAATATATATTCGTAGGTAGTAGGTAGTAGTAGTAGTAGTAGTAAAATAGTAAAAAAAAAAAAACTGGAAAATTATTATCACACAATTACTTTGTTTTTTATTGATAACGTCATTAAAATATTTTAATACCAACCGACAATTGCATAAATTGTGTTAAAGTCGTCGTAAATATAGTTAAAAATAATAATAATAAAAATGGTAATTAAAAAATGTCAGTAAAGCCATTTACAACCACACAAAACAAAAAAAAAAAAAAAACTTTTTTATTGACCGATTCATTAATAACGTTTGAATGAAAATTATTATTATCATCATCATGGTTAAAGAGAAACATAACATGTTATTATAACAAAGAAATAAAAATTTTAAATGATTTATTATGATTTTATTTTAACCTCTAACTCATGTAAGAAAAAAATTTAAATTTTTAATGAATTGTTTGTTGTAAATTTTCAATGAGAGGAAAATCAAGTTTGTACCTGTGTAATGTAGTTGAAAAGTTTAAACAATTACATTGTTGTTTGTTTGTTATGGTAACTGAATAATTTTCTGAAAATGTAGTTATATCAAACACAGTGACAATATCATTCCCAAACACTTACAAGCAATCAAGCATTGGAAGAATAATTTGTAAATTATAAAGATAATACTTGAAACAACTTTTGCTTTATAACAACACCAACAACACCTGAAGCAACAGTAACAACAACAACACCTACAACAACAGCAACAACACCTACAACAACAGCCACAACACCAACAACAACACCTAAAACACCTACAACTACAGTAACAACAGCAACAACACTTAAAACACCAACAACAACAACTAAAACACCTACAACAACAGCAACAACACCTAAAATACCTACAATAACAGCAACAACACCTAAAACACCTACAACAACAGCAACAACACTTAAAACACCAACAACAACACCTAAAATACCTACAATAACAGCAACAACACCTAAAACACCTACAACAACAGCAACAACACCTACAACAACAGCAACAACACCTAAAACACCAACAACAACACCTAAAACACCTACAACTACAGCAACAACACCTAAAACACCAATAACAACACCTAAAATACCTACAACAACAGCAACAACACCTAAAACACCAACAACAACACCTAAAACACCTACAACTACAGCAACAACACCTAAAACACCTACAACTGCAGCAACAACACCTAAAACACCTGCAACAACACC
>NW_002987371.1:132084-154792 GCF_000006295.1 Pediculus humanus corporis
AAAATTTGTTAAATTTATTACATGAGCTACCATATATACATAGCTTGCGCTTCAATTATTGAAAATAAAAATTAATTTGTTTAATTTAAAACTTATTTTATAAAAAAATAAAAGCATTACATGTAATTAGTTTAGTTGTATTAAAAGTTTTATAATTAATAATCAATAACTACAAAAATTTATAAAATTTTAAATAAATGCAGATTGTGACTTACCACCAAAAGCGTGAGTTCGGGCTCGTTTTTAAAAATGACGTGTCTTTAGACAAAATTAGAATTAATAGTTTTTTGAAATTGTCCTTGTATTTTTTTTTATTTTTTCGTTATAATTATTTATTTTTAATGAATAAAACGACAGTTGAAAAACTTCCAAGTGCCACCGTCAAATTATTGACAAGTTCTCAAGTAATAACCTCGGTATCAACAGCAGTTAAAGAATTATTAGAAAATTCAATTGATGCTGGCGGGAAAATAATTCAAGTTAGATTAGAAAATTATGGTTTAGATTTAATTGAAGTTAAAGATAATGGTTTAGGAGTCTCGTACGACAATGTGCAGAAAATGTTTCTACCGGGATACACATCTAAAATTAAACAATTTGAAGATTTAGGTACATAACCATTAATTTAAAATTTGTAATTTTATAAATGTACAAATGTATGATATTAATTTCTTGGTTAATTTCAGATACATTGAACACTTATGGTTTTCGAGGAGAAGCATTAGCTGCTATTTGCAAATTATCAAAAGTTTCAATTTCGACAAAAACATCAACTGATACATTAGCAATGACATACATCATCGATGAAAATGGTGTCCCACTATCTTCTAAACCTACACATTTAAATAATGGAACTTCGATTACCATCACAAACTTATTTTCTAATTTACCTGTTAGGAAATCATATTTATCGGTTAAAAAAAGATTAGGAGATGATTTAAAAAAAACAGAACAGATAGTTCAATCTCTATCTCTGATTCATCCAGAACTAAATGTTTCTTTAATACATAATAAATGTATCGTTTGGAAAAAAAATTCAGTCAAAGGATTAAAACAGTCGTTTATGCAAGTTGCCAGTTTAAAAACAGTCAGTAAAATGGATCACATAAGTAAATTAATAAATAATGTATGTACCTTAAACTGTATTTGTTATCATTATGCAGTTCATGTCATAAAAAAATTTATTTTTTATTTTCTATTTCATTTCAGATTAACATTGAATTAATTGTTCCGAAAAAAAATTTAGAAAATGTCGATGATATTTTTACAAATTCATCGAATGGAATTTATGTTTATGTTAATAAAAGGCCTGTAACATGTTCAGAATTGTCACAGGTAGGAGGTAGTAGAAAAAAATAAAAAAATAATTTCTTATTTCTGTGTTTCTAAATCGATTATTATTATTTTTCAGCCCATTCAAGAACATATTTTTTATCATTACTCGAAATTAAATTTAACATATAAATATTCAATAGTATTATTATCAATCGATATGCCTTCACAAGAAATTGATGTCAATTTAGAACCGAACAAAACAAAAATTCTTTTAAAAAATAAAATGTATTTAATTAATTGCATCGATGATATTTTATCAAATTATTATAATAATGGTAATTTTCATTGTTCAGCTCTTATCGAAGATTTAGTTAATGAATCATTTACAGTAAATAACACTAATGAAATATCACAAACTCACAATGATGATGATGAGATTTCTAAAGAACGTCAAAATAAAAAGCTTAAATTGGATGTGGATGAAATAACCGAACCTGTCGTTAAAAAAATTAATAATGATAATAATGCTAATTGTACAGAATCAGTTAATAAATGGACGGTTGAAATAATTAATGAAGATATTGATTTGCAATCATCTGAAGTAAGGGATAAAGAAGACAATAACGATCATCACATGAGTTTATGCTCTCAAATAAATAAAGAAAATTGCATTTTGACAACGGATGATGAAGTATCAAAATTAAATACCGTATTAAATGAAAAAAATTACAGAATGATCACGTCGGCAAATAGTAAAAATTGCATGACAAGACTAATAGAAAGAAACGATTTACAAAGTCAAATTTCAGAGTGTAAAATATTACCAGAATGGCCGAAAAGAGAGAATTTAAATTTAACATCGAATGATGTGGATTTGTTTTCAAACGAAGATGGTGGGAATGTGATAGAAGAAGAAAGAAATGGTAACGAGGAAAAGGAAAAAACAAAAACGGTTGAAGAAATTGTGAGGGAAATCGAAATGGATGCGGAAAAATGGAGTCGGAATGTTATGGAAGGGGGGGAAAACAAAAAAGATAGAGACATTAAAACTGATAGGGAGGATGATGTTGATAAAAATATTTTGGATTTTAACACGACAATACAAAACATAAGTAATAGAATGAGTAAAAAAGAAATGAAAGCATTTACAAAATTTGCAAGAATAATGCGTCCTAAAAGTAAGTCACCGAGAAATCGATAAACGATAAATCGATCAAACGATTATTATTGATTTTTTCCTTTTCAGTTTTAAACGAATATCCAAAATTGGCATTCACTCAGGTAGCTAATCTACTAGCTGAAAGATGGAAAGCATTGAGTCCGGCAGAAATGAAAAATTATGAAAAAATACCCGATATCGGATCCTACGGGAAAATTTTTAACGAAGAATGCGAAAGGAAAGAAAAAGCAGACGACGATAAGAAGGGAATGATAAATATAAATAAATCAAAAGATGATAATTTGAAATTACTTTTTGAAAAAATAAAAAGAAAAAATAAAATAAATCGACCGCAGCGAATGGAAAAAACTATTCCGACATCTATGAAAAAAATAAAAGATTATGTCGATGAAAATGGCGGCGACGATGGCGACGACGAGGAGTATAAAATCATTGGACAACTTAAACCGAGTGGAAATTGGTTGTATTATTTAAAGAGTAAAAAAGAAATAGGACACATTCGACACGGGGGGCTAAACGAAATTATAACACATCAGAAAATGTTATCCAACGCTACGGTACCCAGAATGATTTTAAACAAACCGATACTAATCGACGAAGAAATATTAGGGGGAGCATTATGGAGAGTTTTGATGTCGTTGACGTCATCGACGGAGGAGAAGGAAACGACAATTCGTTTGATAACTGATGACGTCATAGTTAAAAACGGATTTAAAATAGAATTGGAGAGGATAAATACAACGGATTGGATGGGTAGAATAACGGAAGTGGCATCGACGATACCTCATTATGGAATAACGGATTTGAAGGATTTACTCGTTTTATTATTGAAAAATGGAGAAGTTGCGGGTTTGGCAAATTTGAGACCGATTTCCGTCGTTAATTATTTCGCGGTATAAATTTTTATTATTATTATTATTATCGTAATCGTAATCGAAAATATTTAAATATTTATTTACTCTTTTTTCAGAGCGAATCAATACGATCAATTCAACAAATAATACCGAATCGTGAGGAAATGCAAGAAATGATAAACACTTATCATCTTTGCTTACGTCACTTACCACCGATTTGCCTTCATAAAAAAGAAATTTTTTCTCCCGTTTATGTAATGCGATAGTCAAACGAAATCAAATTTTTATTAAATTTATTTATTTATAATTATTATATTTTTTTTTTATTAAAATTATTATTATTATTATTATGGTCATTTTAAACACGATAAGATTTTTATTTGTCGGGGTTTTTAGGTATTTATTCCAGGTTTTTACCTGATTCCTTAGGGATAAATGCTCGAATTTCGTTGGCGCTATGAAATGGTATCCCGAAGAATATGGGCCGTTCCACGTGGTGCGATTTCTTGGATGGTTTCTTATTTTAAATTTCCTTTTATTGAATGTGGTGGCATGGCTCCCAGTTCTGCTCCCACGATGACTGGAATCGTTTCTGTTTTTACTCTCCCCACATCCTGGTTATTTCAGCCTTTTATCTGCTTCTTTTGCTGTGATGTTTTTTTCCGTCGATACGGATACTTCAATCAGGTTACATCGCATTATACTTCTCAGGATGATATCCGGTTTGTTGGCTGGCACAGTTCTGTCAGTGTGGATTTGTTGGTCGTAGAGAACCGCGCACGGACCCACTGTCGTATCCGGGTTTAGAATGTGGTTGTACCACTCCTTGGGTAATCCATCCATTCCATATTCTCGGCAGATGTTCCAGTGGGAATATTAACTTTATATTGTGCCTCTCCAGATATTCATGTTTTGGCAATATCGAACAACCGGAAATTAAGTGATCGATTGTTTCCAACTGTGATTTGACCAATTCGGCACGTCTTGGCGAACTTTGAGAATCACCTTCTTATGTGTTTCCGCAGTCCATGGTCTTGTGTTATTATTATTATTATTATTATTAAGTTTATTTAAAGTTAAATAGATAAATTCAAAAAAATAAATATAACGTTTTTTTTTTTAATATTTTATTTTATAATTAAAACAAAAAAAATAATAATAATAATAAATTTGGCATTTAATTGCACACTTTTAAATTTATTTTATTTTTTTTTTCAAACTAATCAATTATTATTATTATTATTATTAAAAATTTGCACCTAATTAAAATATTATAGCAAAAAAATGCATTTTTTTTTTTATTTGCCCAGCAATAAATAATTAATTTAAAACTAAATAAATAAAATTTTCTATTTATTATTATTATTATTATTATTAATAATCACCCGAAATAAATTTATCACTAACAGGAAAAAAAAATATATTTAATTACCCACTTTTATTATTAATTTATGTCGATAATAAAATAGATGACTATTATTAATATCTTTGGATCCTATTTTTTTTTAAATAAAAAATTCTAATTAATAAATTATTATTATTATTATTATTATTATTATTATTATTATTATTTAACGAGCGCGTGTGTTTGTGTGATTAACATCGATAAGTTTAAATAAACGATAAATAATTATTTTAAAAAAAAAAAAAAAAACAAATAATAATAATATAACCCATTATCATCATCGTTATCATCACAATTATTATTATTATTATTATATACAACTACGGAACATACATATATATATATTGTTATCACGAAAATTATAACATATAATGGTAACTAATTACGTAATTTATTTAATTTAAAAACGAATATAACACATCATGTTATCACTTATCATCATATCTCTTTCTCTCTCTCTCTCTCTCTCTCTTCTCCATAAATTATAATTTAATTGATTAAAAAAAAAAAAAAATTTTTTTTCTTTTGATGATGCTGTAAAGGCACTTTCATCTTCATCTTCATCTTCTTCATCTTCTTATATATAACAATTATAAAATAAACAATAATAATAATAATAATAATAAGCTTTCGTCGTGTTACATATATATAAAAAAAATTAATAATTTTAATCAAATAAAATAATCAAATAAAATAAAAATCGAATAATAATAATAATAATAATAATTTAACATTTTGTGATTTTTTTTTATTTTATTTTAAAAATTAATAAATAAATAAATAAATAAATTTCATTTCGTGATTTTATTAAAAGATGATGACGATGACGATGATGATGATTCGATATATTAATAAATACATAAATAAATAAATAAATAAAAACCCAAAAAGTCAAATAAATAAAATAAAATAAATTATCTACGTATAGAATTCTAAATTTAAATTTAAAAATGAAAACAAACAAAACAAAATTTACGGTAATTTTATTTTATTTTATTTTTATTTTTATTCTTTTAATTAAAATAAATTAATATTTAAAATAGGAGGAAGTAGGCACGTGCGTTCCCTAAATACACATTCTATTTATTTATTATTAATAATTATAAGTGTCGATCGACCACATTATTTTTTTTTATTTGGTCAATAAAAAAAAATAAAAAGCAAAAAACATACGTACGGAATCAAAAACACAAAGTTTCTCATCATCATTATCATCATCATCATCATCGCATTTTACTCTACCGGAGAGAGAGAAAGAGAAAGGGAGAGAGAGAGAGACAGAGAGAAAGAGAAGAAAACAGGAAATGTTTTCTTAACCTTTCACAAAAACATACAACATACAACATTGTTTTTACCCAGGTTCGTTTTTTTCTTCTTCTTCCAAACCCCCCCCCCACCCCCTTTAAAACATTGTTCCCCCTCCCCTTTTAAAAACAATTTTTCGCGCGGGATTTAAAATCAGTTTTCTACCATTTTATATGATGTTTATATTCGTCTGTAACCGATAATCTTTTTATAGTTTCGTATCCCAATATGATAGAAAATGAAAACGTTGCCGATTGTACTAAACGCGCCGATAAACCTTTCGTGAAAATCCTTAATTTTTCTTCCGTCCATAAAACATGGAATGTTTTCGCCATTGAACCTGTTCGTTGTACCTAAAATCGAAAAAAAAACCGAATCGAAACTTTTTTTTTTTTTTAACTTCATATATAAGTAAAGTTATCGGCTCGTTTGTTTGTTCGTTTGTTACCTGCAATCGAGCTCTTATTATATCTAATGGATTTGTTATTATAGTTGTTGTAAAACCGCCTAACGTGGCAGCAATACACTGAACAAAAAGATGAGAAATCCAAATGGGAGAAATTTTTATTATTTCGTCTGCAAAAGAAAGGAAATTCAAAATATAAATTTAAAACTAATCGAGCTCTCCCCTGGTTTAGTAAATAACTAAATATATATCGCACCCTGATAAAAATGATAAAAAGCCCACCACATTGCAGAATTTGGTACATAAGCAGCTAATGATGCTAAATAACCCCTATAAAATCCTTGTATTCCATCTTTTATGTAAATTTGAGTAACTAATTCCTTTGTTATATTTATCCATGATTTCCCTTCAATCACAACACCCAATTCGTTAATAGATGCCTAGAAAAAATATAACAAATATTCAAATAATTATAATAATTACAATTTAAATGAATTTAAATGAAAAGAATGCATATGTACCTGAACTTTAGAAGTTTTATTTTGTATTATACCTAAAACCATTAAATGCTGACTGATTATATCAAAAGGTACGACAATCGTTTGACTGACAACGCTTGCACATCCTCCTCCTATCAAAGCTCTTATTCTACAGTCTATATTTTTTTGAGCCATCATATGTCTTATTCCTTCATATGTTGATATATAAAAAACTCCAGAAACGATTTGCACGGAGCTTATCCAAAATCCTCTATATAAACCTGCTATACCTTCGAAAGCATAAATCTTTTTAAAAGCATCCACTGTACCTGAAAATTGAACCTTTCGTTATATCTCGTGTCATGTAGGATGACTTTCTATACTACAATATGTATCATTACTTGAATTCAACACATTGAAAACATTTTAAAATAGATTTTTTGGAAAAAAGAATAGACATTTGTTACCTCCATACATTTCTCCATGTTTTTGTAATTGGAGACGAGTTTTAATGACAGTTAATGGATATAAACAGCATCTTACGCTGAACGAACTTAGCATGCTAAGAGGAAAAAATTTCCTTTTGTCCATCATATCCCATTCGATTGTTTTAATAAATGGATGTGGGATATCCATATTTCCATTTTAAATCATTCAATAATAAAATAATCAAAATAAATTTTTATTTTTACTATCAAACAATTAAAAATCTTTAAAATTTCATCCATTGATAATTGATAATTAATTTTTTTTCCTTTACTCGTATTCTAAATTTTTCCCCCGGGGACACTGAGTTTAAAATGTCAATTTTAATTTACATATATATTTCAATTCACTACACAATCCTCAAGTTCTTACACATTTCTAAAATAAAATAAAAAATAATAATAAAATTTTAAAATTATAATACACATACATGTATAAGTTTTTTTTCCCATGTCATTTGTTTTTTTTTTAATATTTTTTTCAAGGTGAACATATTAAAAAAAATCTTATGTGTTTTTAATTAAAAATAAATTTAAATAAAAAAATAATAATTAATATTGTTTTGTTTATTAAATGTATTTAATTTTAATATATATATATATATATATATATATATATATATATAAATTAATGTAAATGTTTTTAAATTTTAAACGCGTTATAATAATTAATTAATAAAAAATAAAAAATTTTTTATTTTTAATTATTATTTTCAACTGTGAACCCGCAATCATTTGAGGCTATTAACCTTCGTACTATTACTGTTTAGTCAATAGTTATAGTTTTATAAAAGGTTTATAATAATTAGCAGACTACATAGAATAATGTAACTTTTTCCGGGTGAAATAATACTTTTTTTTTATTTACAAAAAAAAATCTCTTTGACTTACCTTTTAATACATTATTATTATTATTATTATTATTATTAATTTTAATAAATTTTTTTTTTTTTTTTAAATGATTACTCAGTGTGACAGTCGTATGTAGTTTTTAAATTTATTTATTTTATATAAATAAAAATTTATTATAATATCACTCAGATAAACAATTTAATTTTTTTTTTTTTTTTTTTTTATGTTGTTTTGATAATTTGGAATATGTGTATTCGGATTAATGTCATGAAAAGCAGAAGATGAATTTTTTTTATGGCGCGTTTATGAATTTGCGACGGTTTGTACTTTTGCGACAAACCATTTCTCGCGGTTTTATTGAAGTTTTTCATCATCAAGATGAAGGTTTGTTAATTCACAATTTGATTTTCTTTTTTTTCTTTTCGATTCGTTTTTATTGATTTTATGGTTTAAAAAAACAATTTTTAGTTAAATTATTATTGATTGTTCACGATGTCCATGAATTTTGGCACATTTTTTAAATTAAAAATGATTTCATAAATTAAAGTCAGTAAATGCTTATTCGTTAGGTTAAAACTTTCTCCATTTGTGATTTAATTAAATATTATTAATATTTTAAGCTTTTATTTTAATTGTGTTTAATGTTTTAATGTATTTTTTTTTTTGAACAGATCACTTTGATTTATTTGTAGATGATTGTAGATGATTGAAATTGAAATGAAATGGTGACCAGGGTTTGTGTAAATCATGGGTGCCATTAATGACATGATGAAGTTAATGAGAAAAAACAGTTTTAATCATCATAATTTGATATTTTATACATTTTTTTGTCACATTATCAAACTAAAAGGTAATTTAAATATGAATTCATTATCCTGAGTGTGTAAAAACACTTAAATAACAATAAATTGAACACATTTTATGTGCATTTTAATAAGTACAATTATGAAACTAATTTTACAAAATGGCTCCATTTTAAAATATTGTGTTATTTTATTATTTCAGGTACAACCCATGAAAATGTTTATTTTGATAAAATATTTCAAGCTTTACTCACTCAGTATTAATAGTAATAAAATGTCAGGGATTTGTTTGTTGGTAAGTCATTAAAAAAATCATTTCAGAGATTAAACAAATAATTATTATTATTAACTTTATTAAAATGATTTGAATTATTACAGGAATGATTACCATGAGATTAAATTTAATGAGGAAAATATCATTTACAATGGGTTAAATGAAAAAAGATGACAATGATGAAGAATATTAATGATAATAATATTAAAATAAAAGAAAGTAAGTCAATTTTAAACTGAGGGGGGGGAGGGAATTAATTTTACCACAAATATAAAAAAAAAATTTTTTTAATAAAACAAGAAAACTAATAATAATAATAAGAAAAAACAGTTATGAGAAAACCAATTGAAATTTTATTTAAAAATGTCATTTTATATTTTCAATGGACGTACAACCAATCAGATTTTAAATTTAAAATTTTCTTTAGTTTTTTTTTTAGTTTTTTCTTCTATTTTATGATTTACGATTTTTTTATTCTTTTGTTTCTTGATCTTATGAAAAACATCTGCGTGTTCGTATATATGAAAAAAAAACATCGCGTATAACGAGACGCACACACGCACACACACACGAGTGCAAAAAAGTAAATGTTTAACTTACGTAAGGGGGGAAAAAATAAAAAATTTTAGGTCGCGTTTGGAAATGGCCACAGAATATGAAAAAAATCAAAGGTATAACCGAATCTAGTCGTAAAATCTCACGATATTATTATTATTATTATATTCGTACATGTCATTTCCTATATAACATTATTATTATTATTATTTCTTTTTCTTTTTCAATATTAAAATATCAAAACTTTAAAACGAAATTGATTTGGATTGATTTTACATAAAAAAAAAAAATTTAAATTTTTTTTGTGTTTAAACCAAAAACAAATAAACAAACAACCAAAATTTTTGTTAAACAATTTGTTGTTTGTTTAAATTTTAATTATGTTTTTGTAAATTTTAGGGCCTTATTTATAAATTTAGTGGAATTTTGGCTGCATTGAAACGTTTTTTCCAAAAATTTATTGAAGATAATGTTGGCTGTATTGAAAGGTAAGATCATTTAAAACATTTAACTCTCTCTCTCTCTCTCATAACAATCGTTTAAACAATTTATTTTATTATTATTATTATTAATAAAAAAAAAAAAAAGAAAAAAGGAAAATGGAAGGTTTAAAAAATTATTTGTCAGTTGATTAAAATTTTTTATTAAATTTATAAATGTTAGGGTTGTCAGAAACAACAACAAAAAAAAAAATCAAACAAACAAACGGTTATAATAAATAATATTATTATTATTATTCACAATGACTTTTAAACTTCCCCTTTGTTTCACCCTTGTTTTCCCATCCCCTCACTCTCCAACTTTTTGATTTTTCATTATTGCCAATATTAAGATTTTCAATTTTTCAATCTGAGTCTCTTATTAAAATTTTATTTTCTTTCATTTTTTTTTCTTCCTCTCTTTCTCTCCCCCCCCCTCTCTCTCTCTCTCTTTTACTTTCAGTTAAACAAACGTTTTTATTATTCTGCATTGAAACGAATCAAAATGGTAATAAAAAAAAAAGAAAAAAGTTTTTGTATAAATTTTATTTTCTATTTTATTGGTAAAATTAAATTTTTAATTTTGAAAAATGTTTAGAAGACGGTAAAAAGTTTTTTTAAAAAAAAATGTCTCGATTCGACAAACAAAACAAACACCTGAAATCGTTTTTAAAAAAAAAAAAAAAAATTTTTTTTTTAAATAATTACTCGATAATAAAAGGAGGTGACTTTTTATTGAGATAGGAAATATGCATAAAAGAAAAAAAAAATTTCTTTTTTTTTTTCGTTTGTTTTTGACCACTTGTTTGTTAATTGTTTCATTCGTTGAAAGGGCAAACAGTGTCCTTTGATTAGTAATCATTTTATCTCTTATCATTAAAATCGAAAAAAAACTAACGGAAACAAACGTGTTTGTTTTGGGTGTCGTGGAAACGATTCTAAAATTTTTTTCCCCTTTTTTTGTAAGTATTTGATTAATTGAATAATTTTTATAATTATTAATATTAAGGTCGAATGAGAGAGAGAGAGAGAGAGAGAGAAGTGAGGAAAGAGAGTGAGAAAGGAAAAGAGGGAGGAAGAAAGAGAAGAGAGAGATTAAAAGAGAAACATAGGAATGAAGGAGATGTGTTGAGAGAATTAGTGTGAGATTGAGAAAGAATCAGAGAAAAAAGGCAGAAAAAGAAAAAGAGAAAGGAAGAGAGAAAGAGAGAGAGAGAGAGAGGGGTAGATAAGGGAGGAAATAGAGAGAGAGAGGTAGATAAAGGAGGAAATAGAGAGAGAGAGAGAGAGAGGAAAGAGAGATGTAGAGAAATAAAGAGAGAAAATTGTTAAGAAATGTAGAAAGAAAAGGGAGATGATAAAGAGAAGTAAAAAATAAGATTAAGACAGAAAGAAAGATGAAAAGAAATGCAAAGAAATGAAGAAAAAGAGAGAAAAAAGAGATGAAAAGAGAATCTGTGAGAGAGTGAAAGAGAGAAAGATGAAATGGGAAACTGAGAGAGGGAGGAAAAGATGAAAAGAGAAACTGTGAGAGAGAGAGAGAAATTAAAAGAGAAACTGTGAGAAAGAGAGAGAGAGAGAGAAATTAAAAGAGAAACTGAGAAAAAGTAAGGAACAATGGGAGAGAGAGAGAGTAATGCAAAGAGAGAGAAAACAAAAAACAAATTTTCTTTTAACAAAAAGGCATAATTCAAAATATATTAAATACTTGTAAAAGATTATTATTTACGATCATAATTTTCTCCCCTCCTCCCCTCGCTTTCCACCCCGTCGCACCGCCTCCCCGGGAGAAAATTTTTTTTTATTTTCGGGGGAGAGAGAAAGAAAAAAAAAATTTTTTTTTTTTTAGATCTTTATTATTTTTTATTTTAAAAACAAAGTTTTCCGATGACAGAAATATTGTTTCGAAAATTAAAGTTAAATGAAAAATGATCAGAAAAGTTCGACTAAAAGGCTCCTGGGATTAAATAAATATTAAAAAAAAAAATTTCCCCCCATTTTTTTTTTTTTTGTGAAAGTCATAAATTTAAAAAAATATGATTTTCTATTATTATTATTATTATTATTATTATTATTATTATTATTAATATAAATATATATTTTTTTCCAGTTGTAATTTAATATTTAAAAAAAACAGACGACAGGAAACGCAGGATTAAAAATTAAAATTAAAAAAAAAAAATTTATTTTTTATTTTCTGTTTGTTTGTTTGTTTGTTCGTTTGTTTTCGTCGTCAATTTTCCATTTTTTCATTTGATTTGATTTAATTATAATAAAATATTTTCAGGTACCATAAAAAAAAAGAAAATGAAAAGCCCCTCTCCACATAAGGAAAAAAAAAAATATTGTCCGATGATTTTATGATTTTTCGTTTCAGATAAGAAAACAAAAGAGAAAGAGAGAGAGGGGGAGACAGAGAAAGAGAGAGGTTTAAAAAAAAAGCAGAAGAAAAAAAGGAAGAAAAAAAAAAAGTTGAATTATGATTACAAGAAAATGGTTTCTAACTTGTAGATTATGAAGAAAGTTCACACCATATGTGTTCTTCTTCTTCATGAGCATTTTATGAGCCTGGTTTTGATGGTATGAATTCCTCATTAGGAGATTTTTTTTTCTTCTACGTTCTTAAACCTTCCTTAAGGAAAGAAGAAAAGAGAGAGAGAGAGAGAGAGAGAGAGAAAAGGAGGAAAAACGGGAAAAAAAATAAAAGGAAAGAATAAAAAAATCCAAAAGAAAAGAAGAAAATGTCTCGTGCAAATTGCGTTTGGTAAGTTATTAAACGTATTAACTTTTTTAAAAAAAAATTCTTTCTAGAACATTTTATGACGTAATCGAATATTTTATTTCCGGTGAGAAATCGAACATTAACAAAAAAAAAAAAAAAAAGTTTTTTTAAAACATGATTTTAAAACTGGAAAAAAAAAATTTTCGTTTTCGGTTTTTTTTTTTTTGCCTCGGGAAAAACAAATCGCTTTGTTTTGTCTTCTGCTTTTTCATCCCTTATCGGATTTGCTTATATTTTCGTCTGTTGAGAAAAATCGCGAGAATTTCTCGAAAGTGTGATATGGTCATGATGTGAAAACTTGGTCGAACCATGTTTGAATTCGAAATTTAACTTTTTTTATTATTTTTTACCATCGCCACCACCACCACCGCTTCTATCACCATCACCACCACCACTACCATCGCCTCCATCACCATCACCATCACCACCACCACTACCATCGCCTCCATCACCGCCTCCATCACCATCACCATCGTCAAACACCACCTTTTTATTTTGTGGTCAGTTTTACCCCCAATAACCCTCTATGAAAAAATTTTCCTCCCTAACTTTTTTTTTTCTCCTCATATATATATATATATATATATATATATAACCCTCGATATTTTTTTTTTTTTGGAATTTGAATTTATAAAACAGTAAGAAACTTATCATGAAAATGCACCACCTGCTTCACTTCTTTTCTGGAAAAACTCAAAGAAAAAAAAAGAAAATCTGTCAAAAAAAAAAAATTCTATTACGTGGTGATAGTAGCGTGGGTACTTGTAGCATGTTTCCCTTATGTAAAATTTTTTACAACGAAAATAATTTTTTTTTTGTTTTGTTTTTATTCTCCAGTTGTTTTTATGTTTTTATGTTTTTAAATGATTGATTAATGTTTTGATAATGTTTTATTATTAACATGTTTATATTCGTTTTCCAACATTGTTCACGTTAAAACGTTTTTTCAAATTAATTTAATTTTTTTTTTTCTAAATCCGATTAAATTTAATTATAATTTTTTTCTTCGAGTTTTCCCATAAAAAAAAAGGACGTTAATTAATATTGAAAAAAATTATTATTATTATTATTATTATTTTTTCTCTCTCGGAAAACTTTTTTTCTTCCCATTCTCCCTTCTCCCTCTTTCTCTTTTTCTCTTTCTCTCTTTTTTCCTTTGTTTTCCCTTCTCTCGTCGATTCGAATCAGAATCAATTAAAAAATTAACCATTTTGTTTTTAAATAATAATGATAATAATGATAATATTTTTTGTCAATACGATATTATTTATATGTCGAAAATTAAAAATGAAAAAAAAAAAAAAAAAATTTAATTTAAAAAAATAATAATAATAATTTATTAGTTTGGCATCGTGTAAATAGAAAGTCAAAATAAAAAAAATAATAAAAAAAAATTTTTTTTTCGCCATTTTGATTTTTTGAAGAAGTATTAAAAAAATAAGGGGAGGGCGAGTGGTGGAGGGAGGAAGAATTGAATTATTGCCAGAAATTTTCATTTTTTTTTTTTGTTTTTGATTTTTTTCCAAAATTTAACCCGTTTTTATTAAAAAAAAAAAAAAAAAAAAAAAACAAAAAATAAAAAATAAAAATGATTATGTAAAAATTATTATTATTATTATTATTTCAGGTACGAAAATTTTTTGTTTGGAAAAAGGAAAAGAAAAGATGGAGTCGAATTGGAAAAAAAAAGTTTTTGGAAAAGCTTGATAATTCGGTGAGTTTTATTATTTATTTAAAAGAAGGGCAAAGAAATCGATAATTTTTCCACGTGGTTTTAGTAAGTTTAATTTTCTCGTAGTCGTGTCAGTAAAATCAAAGGTTTCGCTTTAAAACAAAAATTTCCCTTCGATTTGTAAAACTTTGTGAAAAAAAAAAGGTTTTCGTTTATGATATTTCCCAAGAAATTTCAAAAAAATTTTTCCCATCAACAAAGTAATAAATTTTCAATCATGTATAAAGTGCGTGAGTGCGTGAGTGAGTGAGTAAGTGCGTGAATGCAAAAATTTGTTTATATCACGATGAATGGGGGGGAAAAAAAAAGAAAATTTTTTTGATACCTGACGTCATCAGGGTAAAAAAGAAATCTCAAAAGGATTTAATGATCGTTTTTCACACCCTTTCCACACACCCAATTTATCTCGATCGAAATGAAAAAAAAAAAAAAAAAAATATATCGAAAAAACTCGAATAATCGAATGTATCGAAGTATGAATGAATCTCGTGAGGATTTTACAGGTTTCTTCTTATTCTTTTTCCTTTTATTCGATATCATACGAATTTCATTCCCATTCTAATATTTTGTTTGAATCCTTTTAACGAATAAAAAAAAAAAAACCAAATTCAAAAGGCGCGTAAATTTTTCCAACAGGAATAAAAAAAAAAATCTACGTGATAAGAATTTTACTCTTGTTTTTAGGGAAGTTAAAACTTCAATAGAAATAATATAAAACCGTATTTATTTGATGTTAGGGGTTGATGTGGACACACTAAGAGAGAGAGAGAGAGAGAGGGAGGGAGGGAGGGGTTGTAATGATGATTCCACGTTTTCATATAACGTCATATATACGTTTCGAGTCCGTATATATAAAACGCATTAAAATACTATTATTATTATTATTTTTTTTTTTTTTGTTTACGACGTGATTTCTTTTTCTTTTTTTTTTTTAATTGTTTCGGCTTATTTAATCGTTTGTCGAAAGGTCAAATTATTTTTTATTAAATTTTTCACCCCCTTTTGTTATTAAAAAAAAAAAAAAAAATGTCGTCGAAACGTTTACGTAATTATAAGAGATGATATCGTCGTGGCGTTAGAGCGAAAGAGTTTTGAAAAACGCGCGCGCGCGCGCTCTCAAGTAGGTTTCTGAACGTACATTCGTTTTTTCGGGACTCGAATTAATGAAAAAGGAACAAATGAAAATTTATTTATCTTTCGCATTTTTTTTTCTCTCTCTCGCTCTTTCCTTCTCTCTCTCTCTTTGGAAAATAAAAAGTGGTGGTGGTGGTGGGAAGGGTAATTTTGCAATTTGCAAAAGAGTAACGTCATTTTTTTTTTTTTTTTCGTTTTTTGTTTTTTTCGGTGGAAAAAGGGATAATAATTCTTGAGCTGAAATAGAAAATAATTTAATTTAAATGCGGTTTTTAAGCTTGGCATTCAATCCACTTAGAAATGATAGCTTAGTCAGTAATGGGATTACATTTCGCGTAATTGAATCAACACTCACACAGATATTCTCTCTCTCTCTCTCTCTCTCTCTCTCTCCGAACATTAAAAGCTGATGTCACCCTTTTTTTTTTTTTTTTGTTTTCGTTTCTCCGTTGGGGGTTGGACGAAAAAAAAAAAAATCTTTTTTTTTTTTGGGAATGAGAAAAAATGAATGACGGCACAATTTGACTCCTGTTCTCTCTCTCTCTCCCCAACTCATCTTTTTTTCATCCTTTTCTCTCTCTCTCTCTCTCTCTCTATATATATGATTCTAAACCGTCGTGATGTTTACTGAATTCTACCGAACCCCCCCTCCCCCAAAAAAAAAAATCCTGGCACGAGTAATTTGAAACTATTTTAAAAATTCAAAGGTTATTATTATTATTATTATTATTATTATTATTATTATTATTATTATTATTATTATTATTATTATTATTATTATTATTATTATTGAAATTTAAGGTTAGAACGTAATGGATTATCCTTTTCAATATTTTTTTCTCCCAAAAAAACTTGCGATCCCATCACGTCTTCCCCCCACCATCGCCGCTCCCTTGGAAAATTCCAAAAAAAAAAAAATTAATTAATTTTATCATTATTATTATTATTATTATTAATTTCGAAACGGTGATATTGACTCAGCGGTTTTCTTATCAGTACTATTATTATTATTATTATTAATATTATTAATTATTATTATCATCATTTTTATCGTGCAAACAAAACAGTAGATATTTATTTTCGTTAAGGGAAAATGGTTGGGGGGTGGGTGTGTGTGTGTGTGCGCGAACGAACGTAAGGGGAACGTAGAGTCGATTATTCGAATTTGAATTTTCATTAAAATTTCGTTATCATCATTATCATTATCATCATCATCATCACTCTTTAAATTTATTACTTAATTTTATAATGATTTCGAATGAGAACGTAAAAATAATAATAATAATAATAATAATAATAATAATAATAATAATAATAATTTTGTTAAGAGATATTCTTCTTCATTTATTCAATTATAATTGTTAAAAATGTGTTTTCATGTAAAAAGGGGTTGAATATTATTAAGGGTTGAAAGTAATCTTATAAATGCCAAGAAAATACATATTTAATAATTAAGTAAAAAAAAAAAAGAGAGAATAAAAGAATGATAGAAAGAATGAGAGAAAGAAAGAAAGAAAGAAAGAAAGGAAAACATGAAAAGTTATTTTGAAATCTCCCGCTGTCTTTCATCACTTTTAAATCTTGTAAAAAATAATTTCTCACATCTTTAAAAATGTTATCCGTGACACTGTCGGGTGTCTTTTTTTAATGTTCCTTTTTGACTGTTGTCATTATTGTTAATGTTGTTGTTGTTGTTGACATCGGTGCTACTGTTATTGCTGCTGTATTAGTTGTTGTTACCGTTATGTTGTTACAGTAATTGTTATATCTTTCACTATTGCTGTTAGTGTTGTTGATGATTCTGTCGTTGTTGTTGTTGAATTTGATGATACTGTAGTTGTTCTAGCTGTTTATGTTGCTTTTGTTGCTGTTTTTGCCGTTATTGTTGTTTATGTTGTTGTTGATGTAGCTGTTACTGTTGTTGATTCTGTCGTTGTTGTTGTAGAAGTTGATGTTGATGATCTTGTTACTCCAATTGCATTAGTTGTTGTTATTGCTGTTGTTATTGTAGTTGTTTTGATGTTACATCAATCGTTCTAGCTGTTACGCTTGCTGTTGTCGCCGTTGTTGATGTTGTTGTTGATGTAGCCGATACTGTTGCTTTGGTTGCATTAGTTTTTGTTATAGTTGTTGTTCCTGTAGCTGTTTTTCATGTTATAGGATTGTTCTGACCGTTACTGTTGTTTGTCCCATATTAGTTGTTTCCCATTAGTTGACGTAACTGTTACTGTTTTTGATTCTGTTGCTGTTGTAGTTGCTGTTATTGTTGAAGTTGATGTTACTGTAATTGTTTTCATCATTGATGTTGTGGTGCTTCATGTTTTCAATTTCATCGATTTCAACGTAAAAATATAATCGTAATAGTTACCACCAGTAGAAATTATCAGTATTATTATTATTATTATTATTATTATTATTATTATTCTTAAATGATGTTTCGCGCAATCGGAGAAAAAAAAATAAGCATAGAGTAAATAAATATAGATAATTGTCGTGGTGTCAGAAGCGTGCGTTTATTTATTTATTTATTTATTTTTATTATTTTACGTTTATTAAATTAAATTTATGAACATAAAAAAACATAATAATAATAAAAATAATAATAACGATTTAAAATATTATATACGTATAATTTATGTTACACGAGTAAATGATTAATTTTTATATATAATAATATTTCATTTATGATTTCACATTATTATTATTATTATTATTATTATTATTATTATTATTATTATTATTATTATTATTATTATTATTATTATTATTATTATAAAAAATGGTTCAGGTTGAAAAAAAAAAAAAAAAATTATTCAACGTCCAATTAGGAAAAAGGTCTTATTATGTCCATCGGACAGTGGTTACTTACGAGCAGAAGACTTTTTTTTTTTTTTTTTTTTTAAGTTGTAACGATCATCGTTTTATTTTATTTTTTTGAAATTTTGACGCGAAGTTAAGATGTTCGGCCAAAATTTAATTAAAAGAATGAAATTAGAGAAAGGTTCAACTTTCAATCAATCATTATTGATTAATTAATGTAGAACGATGATGTAGAGAGAGCCGTCTGATAAATCGTTCAATTAATTGATAAATCTCTCCATTTTTTTTTTTTTCGCACACACACACACATTTCTATATAAAACGGAAATTCGAAAAAAAAAAATTAAAATTAAAAAAATTGAATTTCCCCCCGCCCCCCTGCCCCCCCCATAAAACGGTATAACGAGTTATATAATACAATTATTATTATTATTATTATTATTAGAATTATTATTATTATTATTATAAGAATTATTAGTTTTTAATTCGGGTAGAAAATCGAATAAGAAAAAAGAGAAAATGAAATCACGTGATTGAAATTTAGTTGTATATAATGACCGTTTGGCGGCGTTCGCGATGCTTTCGTTTTCAATTTGGTTTGTTGTTGTTTTTAATTCAATTTTCCCGCGTTTTAATTTAAAATGTTTTTTTTTTTTTTTTTTTTGCGCTATATCGGCTCCAAATTTTTCATTTTTTTTATTAAAAAAAAAATAGGGTCAAAAGGGTTAAACGAGAGCAAAAAATTCATTCGTAAATTTATTATTATTATCATCATCATCAATTTTTTGTTAATTCGAGGGAAAAAAAAAAAATTTTTTTTTTATTATTATTTTTCCTTTTCGTTTGTTGACAAATTAAATGTAACCATATCCGGTTTTTTTTTAATTTAACGCATCCGACCAAAAATAATAAAAGTGACGTCACACACCACGTGGTAATGATGAAAAATTTTCAATTATTATAATTTTCTTTTTTCGAGGGCCGGTTTTTGTTAAAATGCCAACTTTTGAAAAAAAAATTTCAAAGTTTTTAATTTTCTTTTTAAAAGAAAAAAAAAACGAAACGGTAAATAATTTAAAAAATTGTTAATAAATTTATATAAATCAAAAAACGACGTTTAAATGAGAGAGGGAGAGAGGGAAAGGGAGTTCCGGGGGGGAAGGGGATAGGAGAGGAAATGAATTTATTCAGCGAAAAAAAAAAGTGTAAGAAGTAATAATAATAATAATAATAGTAATAGCAAACTTTTTTTTTTTATTTCCAATTTTAAAACTGCGGGCCGGATGAGATTTATAGGTTTTTATATTAAATTTTCAAAACTCGAAACGATAGGGATCGGAATATTGTGGAAATGAAAAAAAAAAAAAAAAAAATATTGAATTTCAATATTTATTTTTTTTTTAATGGTGTCGTGTGAATAAGTCTCCGATTCAATTACGAAATTACACCATTTTGAAATTTATTCGTATTTATTAACGTCGGTAGAAATATCGAGATAGTCGTTTTTTAATTTTAATTCCCTCCCCTCCCCTCCGTCCCCCCCTCAAAAAAAAAAACAAAAACAAAAAAAGAAACGTTACGAATTCTCTAATAATAATTCTCAAATAATAATAAACTTATTGTGCGTGACGTCACGCTATTGTATTTTAAATTTGGCAACTCCGCATTTAATCAATCATCGGTATTTTCCGCGTTCGATTCGATCGCGTTTAACGGAAATTTTCTTTTCGAATTTAAAAACGAATAAAAACGTTATACGTACCTACGATAATAATCCGGGTTCTATTTTATCATTAAAAAAAGGAAAAAAGGAAAAGGTAGAAAAAAAAGGAAAATTGAAAAGTTTTCATTTAAATTATTAAGAAAAAAAAAAAAAAGAAAAGTTTATTTCTAATTATGTGTAGGGTGTTTAAAAACAAAAAGAAGGCGGTGGGAGGAAAAGGGCACGTTTTTCAAAATCTGATTTCCCGTTCTCGTTTTTTAATCTTTCGTAAGTTAAGTAATAAAAAAAAAAAAAATTAAAAATTATCGAATGTTAATAATAATAATAATAATAATAATAATAATAATAATAATAATAATAATAATAATAATAATAATAATAATAATAATAATAAGGATTGAATTATTGTTCAAATGTTGCCTTATGGCTCCCCTTCATTTTCTTTTTTTTTTTTTTTATTAGTTTGATTTTTATCATATAATGTTATTATTATTATTAACGAAATACGAGAAAAGTCGTTATTTGACGTGGAAGAAGAAAAAAAAAGGAAGGAAAATAAAAATCAATGATGATGATGATGATAATTATTTACATGTTTATTTTTTGGGAAAAGTTAAACGACGGTAATAGGTGGGGGGGGGTTTGAAAGGTGAAAAAAATAATAATGATGATGATGACGTTGCATAAATGTGATAATAATAATGATAATAAAATGTTTTTATTTAGTGTCGTGGTTAGATCAAAGGTCAAATTGTAGAATTTATGGAAGGAAATAAAAAGAAAAAAAAAAAAAATTTTTATTGTTTTATTTTTCGTGAAATGGGTTCATTCGTTTGCACGTAAAAAGGGTAGAAAAAAAATTTTTTTTTTTTTTTTTAAATGTTGGCAGTTCCGAAAGATTTTTTTTTTTTTTTATTAATTCATCGAATTTAAATAAGAAAAAAAAAAAGAAAAGGAAAAGTTCACAATTATGATTTCGCTCTCGTGATTTTTTTTAATTTTTCTTCCCCCGTTCCTCCCCCCGCCTCCTTCGACCCCCGCAATTCACCCCCCGTTCCTCCTCCCTGCCCACCCCCCGGAATCCTTTTTAAAACTTTTTCCGTCTCTTAACGTCAGCCATTTTTTTTTTTTTTTCACCTTTTTAATTCTTAATTGAATTTTTTGATTTTGGCATCAATAAGAGAGAGAGAGAGAGAGAGAGAGAGAGAGAGAGAGAGCAAATGTTTTTCTTTTGTATAAGTTTCACCTTTTCGAATGTCTCTCTCTCTTTCTCTCTTTTCACCTTCAGCACCTGTCAGATGTAATTTTTTTTCTCTAATTTAACTAATGAGTTTTTTTTTCCTCCCACCCCTCCCCTCTCTCTCTCTCTCTTTCTTTTATTAATTGAATTTTTCTTTTAATTGTATGCAGGAAAAAAAAAAAAAAAAGAAAAAAAAAATTGTCTCGGAATTTTGTACGGAAATTGTTAGAAATCGAAATTAGGTATCGAAAGGATAAAAAGAGAGAGAGAGTGAGAGGGAGAAGGAAAGAGAGAGAGAGAGAGAAGGAAAGAGAGAGAGGTTGATTCTAAATAGAAATATCGTATTTACGAAAAAAAAAAAAAAAAACTTAAAAATTTTGAAGGCTAATATTTTAGATTATGTTCTAGAAGGTTTTTTTTTTTTGGGGGGGGGGTTGTTGTTTGTTAGGGTTTATACGAAACCATAACCGACGATATTCGAGCCCTGAAACGACCAATAAAAAACATTTGCCGGGAAATGGAACCAGTGTTTTTTATATTTAAATTTTTTTTTTTTTTTTTAAATATTTAGATATATTACTTTCGAAATCATCTTTACATTTTTTTTTTATAACTTTCTAAATAAAAACATTTTTTTTTTTTTTATCGATTTTTGTTGAATTTTATAGATTTGAGGATTATTATAAAACAAATATAATCTCTCTCTCTCTCTCTCTCTTATTACGTGACGTCATAATAATTATAAAATCGAATCGTTCGATATAACAATCGTATTAAAGTGTTTATATATATAGGTATCGAATAGTTTTTTACGATCGATATATCGTTAATATATAAGGTACGAGTATTATTATTATTATTATTAGTTTTGAAGAGTGAATGAATTGAATTTTGAAGTACCCTCGTGAGAATTTATTATGACGAA
>NW_002987371.1:155289-210629 GCF_000006295.1 Pediculus humanus corporis
TTTATTATTATTATTATTATTATTATTATTATTAGTATTATTATTATTATTATTATTATTATTATTATTATTATTATTATTATTATTATTACTACATAAAAAAATGATTTTTTTTTTATTTAATTCTGTTAAAAACGTTTTTGTTAAAAGCTTTAAATAATTTATTTTTGTCTAAAACCTCTTCTCGCATTTTTCCCCTTCCCCCTTGCTCCTTGCCCTCCCCCCGTTTCGGGAGAGAAAAAAAGAAATAAAAAATTTAGGCTCATTTCTCCATCATCATCATCATTATTATTTTTTTTTTATATGAAAATCAAATGATAGTAAAAATAATTAAATTATAAACATTGTCGTTGTGGATGGGGGGCGGATGAGGAGGAGGGGGCATTATGTAAACATTTAACCGCAAAAACATGACGATAGTTTTGTGTTATGTTGACAAATCGTAAAACCGATAATTGGTTTTCTAAAAACTATAAAAAAAAATTTTCTTTTGAAAAACTTTTAATCAATAAATCAATAAATATATAAATTTAATCTTTGATTTTTTTTTATTTCCAGAATTGAATTTGGTGTATGTTCGCTAATGTGAAAAAACGTGGCAGAAGAATTATATAATGATATTAAAAAAAATGTACGAATTTAAAATTCGAATGAGGAAACGTTAAATTTTTTATTGGGTGAGTTTTATTTATTTATTATTATTATTACTATTAAGTTATGATGACTTTCGATTGAGTTTTTATATTTTCGTATGAATTTTCCAAAATTCATTCCAGAATTTCCGTTCGATTAGGAATAAATTCTGGAATAACGTAATGAATCATTCGAAAGATTTCATATCCATTCGCTTGATTTTTTTTTAATTGTCCCTTCCCCCTCCCCCCCGGCTAAGGATTATGAGTTATTATTATTATTATTATTAACGATGGGAATTCGATACGAAATGATTCGCAAAACAAAAAATTTAAAAAAAATCTGGTGACACGTTTTTATGTTAAAACATGTTTTAAAAATATTTTGTGACGTAGTTTCAAGATGAATGACGACAATTCGTAATTGTATCAATTAGACAATCATTAATTATATTAAATCTACCCTCCCCCACTCACCCTCCCTCCCGGTTTTTTTTGCGTTTAATTTAAAACAAAAAAAAAAAAAGGAGTCTGGTGTCACGTCATATTGAATTAAAACTAATGAAAAATGATGGAAACGATGTTTACATGAATTCATATAATATACAAATACGTGTGGTTTTTATAACTTTTTTTTTTTTCTTCTTCGTTCGGTCGTATATAACTTCCCCTCCTTGATTTCGGTCAAAAACATTTTTTACTTTTCCATCTCTCTCTCTCTCTCTCTCTTTCTCTTTTTATTTTTTCGAGAATTTTCTTTCCCCCCTTTCCCTCCCGGAAAAATAAAAAAAAACAACGATTTTTTAGTTTCGATGATGATAATATGGAAAAGCTTTTTCTTCCCTCACTCTCCCCTTTCCCCCTTTCAAATATTTATTTATTTTAAATTAAATATAAAAAAATTTTTTTTAAAAATAATTTTTACCCTTACGTATCATCATTATCATCATTTACAACCCCTACGGTTTATTATTTAAATGTTATACTTACGATAGTTTAAAAAAAAAAAAAATTTTTTTATTTTATAAATGAACTTTTTATAATAAAATAAAAACAACCCTTAATAATAATAATAATCCGAGACTACCACTTTGTTACCAACCCTTTTTTTGAATTATGCAAAACGTTATTATTATTATTATTATTAATTTTAAAAGGGTTAGGGTTTCTCTTATATATATATAATTTTTTTATATATAAAAACATTATGTGGAAAAAATTATTTTAAACGTTTCAAATTATTATTATTATTATTATTATTATTATTATTATTATTATTATTATTATTATTATTATTATCGTAACGTAAAAAGGGTTGTGAGAGTAAATTAATATTAAATAATAATAATAATAAAGAATAAGTTTAATTGTTTATATATTAAATAATATTCCGCCATATTTAAAAATTTTTATCGATTGTTTGTTTATTACAATTCGTATTAAACGAGTCGTTTGATTTTAAAAAAAAATTCTGGAAAAAAGGTTAACAAGGAAAAAAAATGGAAAAGGAAAGAAAGGAAAAAGGAAAAAAAAGGAAAAAAAGGAAAGGAAAATGAATTAAATCATAAATTCACTGTTAAAATAAATTTTATGTTTTATTTGAAAGGCGTTTTGTTACGTAGAAAATTGCCTTGTAAAACAAGTTCACAAAAGATTTTTATTGTTGTCGAATGAGTCCCCCCATAACAATCTTATTATTTTACATGCGATATAATCGTTGAGCTTACGGAAAATCAACTCGAATAAGAGGAAAAAAAAAAAATAAAAAAAAAAAACGCAAGCGTTAGAGAATGAACCCAGTTTAAAAAACATCAAAAAAGAAAACAAAAAGAAGTGGAAGAAGATGAAGAGAAAGAGAAAGAAAAATATATATAAGGATATGAAAAGGGAAGAAACAAAAAAAAAAAAAACGTGGAAGGAGAATAAAATATAAAAAGGAAAAAAAAAATCAAGTCGAAAAAGGGAATGTTAAATTTTAAATAAACAATGAACGTAGTCGTCTTCGTTTAACTTTCGAACGGATACATTTTCTTATAATTTTTTTTTTATTTTCATTTTTTTTTCTTTCGATAAAAAAGGAAAATGTTATTGTAATTTCGCTCATGTTTAGATTATGGAAACGTTTCACAATCGGGAGAATAGTAAGAAACGGTAATTTAGTAGAGGTGGGAGGAACGTCGAAACGTTTTCCGGTAGGGAACCAATGAGAAAACGTTTTAACGAAGGGGAAAAATTTTATTCGGCCAATGAGAAATCGGATATTATTTAAAAATATAATCAAAACGTCATCAATCCTCGTTTCGGAATGAGATGCACATGGGGGGAATTGTGAGAGAGAGAGAGAGAGAGAGAAAACAAGAAGAAGAAGAGCATTGTGTTATTATTATTATTATTATTTTATTTTACTTTTTTTTCTATTTTTTTTTTTTTTTCATTGTTGTTGGATACCTGCGGCCACCTTAACGCGTACTAAGGTTTGACACCGATTTTAAACAATTAATTCGTCGAGAAATTTCGAACGGAACGGACGAAAATAATAATAGTTATCGTTACGATAGTGGTAATAATAATAATAATAATAATAATAAACGGAATTTGTGCGAGATTCGAACGCGTGTGTGTTGTTAAAAGTGATTTTTTTTTTTTTTTTGAATATAATAAAAGGTAAAAAAAAATGAACCATCGGTGGTGATTTATTTATTTATTTATTTTTTTGGATTTGTAATCGTCGTCGAAGTTGCATAGCATATACATAAATCGGTCGCGGAAAAAAGAGAGAGAGAGAGAGAGAGAAACTTGACGTGATTAAACAATTAAAGTGTAAGTGTTGTGTCTATGAATTATTATTTTATTTTTATTAAAAAGGAATAAATATCGAACGGCACGCTGGCAATTCACGGCGTGGAACTGTTTCCGGTAAGAGGACTGGCGTCCCCTGGCGGTACGGCTGGTTCCCCGGGTCGAACGCTGTCGCCCGACGTGGCCACGGACGATTCAACATCGTCCTTATCATCGACAAGTCCGAGAGCGGCATCACCTCATCAGAACATGTTGGATTTTACGACAAATCCAAATCCGACATTGCCCTCACCGAGCATGTTGTCGTTTTTGAATCTCAACATGGAATCCGCCGCAAGGAACACTTCTTCCGGTTTAGTACTCGGTAGTCCGCCATTAGCGGCCCTACATTCAATGACAGAAATGAAAAGTCAAGCGTTATTACATTCACAGGTTGGTTACATTGATGATAATGATAATAATAATAAATTCACCGCCGCCGCTCGCCCGTGAAAATCCGCCCGGAAAATTTAAAATTTTCCCGTCGCTCGTTTAAAATTTCACTTTTTTTTTTCTTCCCATCGGCGAAATTATTTATTTTTCATTTTATCACGCGGATGATAATAATAATAATAATAATAATAAAATAACCGTTTTTACGATTTTTGCTGCGGTCAACTCCAAAACAACAACAACAACAACAACAACCTAAAACTTTTCACTTTCGCTTTTTCATTCACGCCCCTTAATTTAACGCCGAAAACTTATTCGAATTAAAAACTTTCAAGTAAATAATAATGATGATAATAATAATGATAATATTGGGTGTAAAGAATTTTGCCGCCGGTAAAAGGACACCGTCAATAAAATAAATTTATCGTTTGCGTCGTGTACGCAAATCGTAAATGATTTTTTTTTTTTGTTTTATTGACACGATCCGTCGGCAAAACGTTCGGGAGTTTAAAAGAAAAAAAAAATGAATCGTGCGAACGGGTACCAAAAATCGATTGTTCGTTTAATAAATTGATTGAGGAGTTGTGCTTCATCGGTTATTGACACGACAAAAAACCGGCGGCCCCCTCGAAAATCACATTCATTCAAAGCAAACGATCGATTTGATGGGAGATGGCAAAAAAAAATAAAAAAAGAATTTTTGCGGTCCGCAAGTGTAGTAATAATAATAATAATAATAATAGTTCTGTTGTAATAATAATAATAATTTTTTTTTTAAATTGCTGACGCCATATTAATTTTAAAAAAAAAAAGAAAAAACGTTCGGGGAAATATTTTGTTATTTAATTGATATTTCCCATTCTCACGTAATTTTTTATAAGAGGATTCAATCACTGAATGATTGGAATGTTTTAATTTCATTTCGTTTTAACTATTTGCTTTCCATGGAGCAGCGGAGGTGACACGACGGACTAAAATTATTATTATTATTATTATTATTATTATTTTAAATCATTTCATTTCAGAGTCCTAGTTACGGTTCGTCAAATAATCACGTAGGTAGTCCCGGAAGTGGGAAAGCTAGTCCAACGAGTTCCGCCGGTTCGAGCGGCGGCGGAGGCTCACACAATCCTCACGGAATAGACAACATATTGTCGAGACCGGCTCCAGTCACGGCATCGTCATTACCCAGAGCTTTCAATATGGCAGCAGCAGCTGCCGGAATGGCAGCCGCTAGTTATTTTCATCATCATTCTGCGGCGGCCGCAGCCGCTAACAAACACCATCACCTAACGGCCGAACTAACGTCGAGAGGAAGCATATACTGGCCAGGATTGCCAGCCCTAGTCTCAAATCCCATTGCCTGGAGGGAACGGATTTCAAATAGTGAGTTTTTTATTTTAAATTTATCTATTTCGTGAAAAATCGGAAAATCGTCAAAAGAGAGAGAGAGAGAGAGATAGAGAGATAGGAAAAGAAAAGTTTAAAAAAGTTGACAATATTGGAAAAAAAATGTTGGTCGACTAATTAGCAGATACTTAAATAACCGTTACTAAAGTTTAATATATCGGTTTTCTGGAATATTTTTTTACGCCCCCTTTTCTTTCTCTCTCTCTCTCTCTCTCTCTAATTTTCATTCGAATCGTATTGTGTGAGGAGAGAGAGAAAGAGAGAGAGAGAGATATTGTAATTTAACAAGCTGCCGCCCAAGAAAATATTGCTTAAAATTTTGTATTGACCCCAACCGAGTTTTTTTTTTCTTTCTACCCCTCGGTCCTCGTGATGAGTGGTGAGGGTTTTCAAAAGGGGGCTGATGATAACAAATCCGAAATGATGCTCGGAGGCTGCGTCATCTGGCATCTTACATTTCTCCATCGAAATCCGCCTTTTTTTTTTTTTTTTCGAATTTATTGTTATCATATTTTTTTTTTTTTTTTTAAATTAGCAGACGAGAAAATTCTAAACGTTTCGTGATAACGTATAATGTTATCAACTACACCCCCTTCGTGTGGCGTGTGCGCGTGCGTGTGGTATTAAAATGATTCAATGGCGGTCGATAGAGTTGATGATGATGATGATGATGATAAAAATCAATAAATTAATCGATAATGATACGAATGAGAAAGGATTATTTATAAGGATTGACGATCTGGCGCGTTTAAGAACTGAAAATAGGTTCAGGTGTTGGATAAGCAGAAGAATAATTTATTGTCGTAAAGGGAGGGGCTCAAACATAAAAGCTGTTTATTTTATTTTCTTTTCATTATTTACTTATTATTATTATTATTATTTTTTACAAACCATCGCGTAGGGGTTTATTATTAAAAGAGACAAAAAAAAAAAATTTTTTTTTTTTTTTTTACGGGGGGATATTTATTTAATAATAATAATAATGATGATTAATAATCGAATAGAGCGAAAGAATCAATTTCGGAATGAAAAAAAAAAAAAAAAATGGCGGTCGGATTTTCGTTTTAAATATTTATTTTTCATTTAAAATTATATTAATGAGACCTTGCGATTGTAAAAAATCGTGGCATTAGGTTAAATAAAAAAATAAAGGTGTTAGTGGGGGAGGGGGGAAATGTTGATGATAATAATAATAATAATAATGACTGGACTTCATTTGCACATTTTTTTTCTTTTTTTTTTTTTCATTACTTTTTGTTTTTTAAATATTCCAGTCGGTTTTTTTTTGCTCCAGTACGTGCAGATAATGTAAAGATTATCCAGAGAGGGCAATAAATCAGGCTAGTTAAAAAAAAGAAAAAAGTTTGCAAAAAAGCAAAGCATAATTCTATATATATATATATAAATACCACCGCGAGAAAAAAAAAGTTTAAAAAAAAAAAACAACGAAAAAGGTTTTCTATTGCCACGATCTAATAAAAACTACATAAAAAAAATGGGAAAAACGGGTAAAAAAAAAATTATTTTAAAAGAATTTTATTAGCAAAAACACGAGAGCGGGGAATTTTCGAGGTTTTTTTTTTTTTTTTTCAAGATGGCGTGAGGGAAAAGGGCGGTTGGTCGGTCTGACATTATATCCACAATTTGTCCGCAAAAAAGTTATTTATATCGTGATGGTGATGGTGATGGTGGTGGTGGTTATGACGGGGAGGAGGTTGTAAACCGCTACAAAAAAATTTTTTTTTTTCCGAACCGTGGAAAAACGGGAAAAAAACGGGAAAAATCGAAATTGTCATCATAACGGAAACGAATTAATTTTGATTTCGTGTAAATAGATCACGCACGTGTAAATAGTCAATTTTATTTTTTTCCAAAATGTAAAAACAAACAAAGTTTTTCTCGAATATAATAACATGGTTGTCGACGCGTTTGTTTTGTTTTCACAAAAAAAAAAAAAAAAAAAAAATAAGAAAAGTCATTTTATTCCGACGTGTCACGTGTCGCAAATTACTTGGTCAAATAAATCTCAAATGAACCTTAACGGCAAGGGAATTATTACATGTTGACATTGAAAACGTGGCACTAACACTCTTTCTCTTTCCTTTTTTTTTCTTTTCGCTCGAGTAAAAATTTATCCGAAAGGAAAACGTGTAAATACATTTTCTTCTTCTCATTTTTTTAGCTTTTGAAGGTCTCCCTCCTCTTCCCCCCAACCCGCCCCCCGCGATAATGATAAATTTAATTTTTTATTATTTATATTTTTAAACAATAAAAATGAAAATTAAAATTAATTATACTCCATTAAAGACTTTGTTGTTTGTACGAGTAGAAAAGAAACAAGGAAGCTAATTGATATTGTAATTCGATAACAAAGATTTGTTACCAACCTTAAAATCATTCATCTCTCATAATAATAATAATAATAATAATATACGTAATTAAGGTGGTAGGCAAAGGTACCCAACGTCGATTCGAATCATCATCATCATCATCATCATCATTTACTTTTATTTATTTATTTATTTTTTTTTTTCGAATAGGTGGTATTCGTGGTGGTGGGTTAAAAATGATTTACTTATTTTTATGTTCATCATCATTATTATTATTATTATTATTATTATTATTGTTAAAAAAAAATTTTTTGGATTCGTTTGTTGAAAAACCTTCAACTTGTCGAATGCATGAGAGAGATAGAGAGAGAAACAATAAAAATGCTGAGTAAATAAGAGTAGGAAACTTGTCAGTCAGTGTTTTCTTTTCTTATAACTGAAGGAATGAAAAGGTGAGAGAGAGAGAGAGAGAGAAAATTCTTTTGTGTTGGCATTATGTTTAATAAAATATTATTATTATTATTGTTGTTGTTGTTGTTGTTGTTGTTGTTGTGTAATAATATCGTAGACGGTTGTAAACGGCAAAGAATTTTTTTTTTTCTTTTCCTCCTCTTGTGACGGCAATGGCGGCGGTCGGCGAAAAACGTGGTTGTAAGAACGAGAGAAAAAGTTTTTGAATTTTATTATTATTATTATTATTATTATTATTATTTGTAGTCTTTTGTCGACCCCTCTTCCTCCACCCACGAAATAATCAAAAGCATTCTTATTTTATCATTTACCGTTATCAATTATTTCGGGGAGGAGGGCTGGGGGTGTGAGATAACGAATTTTAATTATTCTATGGATTTTTTTTTTGATTGATTTGATAGTTTCCGGTTTTTCGAAATTTTTTCTCTATCATTTTTGCCGCCGTTTTTATTTGACGCGTTTGGGGAGGAGGGGGGGGGGAATTAATTAATTCGATTTCGATTTTAAATTCAATGGTTACGTCAAAACAGAATTTAATTTAAATAATAATAATTACAACAACAAAAAATGTTTATATCTCATTAAACTTGAATGTTTATAAAAAAGAAAAAATTTCGTATAACGATTATTATTATTATTATCATAATCATTATTATTATCGCCGCCGGTAACGATTCAAAAAAAAAAGTAAAAGGTATTATTAGTGTAAATGGTAATATTATAATGAAAAAATAATTGGTAATATTGGTTAATATTAAATGATGTTTAAGTTGGCAATCGTGAATCTGAAGAGTTAAATTTGGTAATAAAAAATAATTATATCGTGTAAAAATGGCGGATGAATTTTTATTTTTATTTTATGTCTTGGCGAATCGAAATGAAATTTTATTTTATATTTAAAAAAAAAAAACGATGATGATGATGATGATGATACAGTAATTAAATTTTTTTTTCTCTCGGTTTTTCCTGTTGTTGTTGCTTCTGTTGCTGCTGTTGTTGTTCTTCCTTCTCTCGTATAACTTTTTTTAAAATTTTTTCAGTTTATTTATTATTATTATTATCATTATTATTAATATTATTATTATTGTTGTTATTATTTTACGTTCGTTAAAAACGTTAATTAAAACCACGATTAAATTTTTTAAAGTCGTGGAATTAACTCGGTTTTATATATACATATTTATTTCGAAATTATTATTAACGTTCGTCATATACCGGATGTGACGTAAAAACGCGCGCGAAAATTTTTTTTTTTAAATTCATTTTCCGAATACATTTTGTTTACAAACGTAAAGAAAAATTTTTGTTGTGTCCGTTGTGTGCTTTTCGAAATTAATTATCATCATCATCATCATCATCGCCGTTGCCGTTAATTAAATTAAAATTATTATTATTATTATTATTTAAGTGGGATTTATTCATGAATCATACGAAATAGGTATCGTACCTGACAGGTGAGTGCATGCGAGAGGTAATCAACCACACACACTTTTTTCTTTTTCTTTTTTTATTTTAAATAAATCGTTAAACTGTGCAAAAAAAAAAAAAATCATTCGTTAAAAATTCATAATGTCGAATTATCATTATTATTATCATTATCATTAATCGTTTTATTATTATTATTATTATTATTATTATTATTATTATTATTAATTTTAACTTTGCGTCGAGTCATTTATTATTATTTATCACATTATGATATGTGTTAGAAAAAGAGAGTTATTTATTCCTCATCATCATCATCATCATCATCATCATCATCATTATTATTATAATCAATTTAAAAATAATGATAATGATAATAATAATTTTGCTACTACTGTAAAGTCGTAAGAGTGGAGGTCGAAAAAACAAAAAAGAAAAGGAAAAACGGTCGTATCGAATGAGAGAAAGAGAGAGAGAGAGAGAGAAAAGAAAATGATTTTTAACTGAATTTTTTTCTTTTTTTCGGTTGGCAACAATGACTAGTGCGTTATGTCGAAAACGCGAGGCTCTTGAAAAAAAAATAATTTTTTTATTATAATTATTTTACGATTGTAAATACGATTGATTTTTTCATTATTATTATTATTATTATTATTATTATTATTATTATTATTATTATTATTATTATTATTATTATTATTATTATTCTGCTCCGTCGTCGTCGTCTTCGTCTTCGTCGTCTGCTTTTAATAAATGAATATAAATCACGGAAAATTTGATTTTGTTATTAATGCTCCGCTTTCAATTGTTTGTTCGTTTAAACAATTCAATAATAAATGCGGGATTCGTGTCGAGAGGAAAAAGTTGAGAAGGGCGGGGCCCCGAGAGAAAGAGAAAGAAAGAGAAACGAAAAGAGAAAGAGAGAGAGAGATAGATAATAAATTTCAAACACTTAATACAATTTATTTTTTATTATCATCATTATCATTAGGAAAATTTGAAGTATAAATAATAATAAAAAAAAAAAGTTTTGTAATAATAATAATAATAACGAAAGTAAAAAAAAAAGAAATTTCTTTCTCCCCTCCCCCTTTTTCAAATAAATTAATAAGTATCGAAATAGATTGAAAGAGGAAGAGAGATAGAGAGAGGGGGAAGTAAATACATTGGAAAAAAAGAGAAAAAATATGTATGGAAAGAAAAAGGCAATAACTAATAAGAGAGTGTTTGATCTGCAAGTCAATATGGGTGACCATCTGTTGTGTATATATTTTCATTTTTAAAATGACACAATATATTGTTAATATTATCAATACTACCAACTTAAACGACGTAAAAAAAAAAAATTTTTTTATCGTTATACGATAATAATTTTAATAAGAATTATTATTAAAAATGATAATGATAATGATGATAAAAATTTATTAAGTGTTTTATTATTAAATTAAATTTAATATTAAACTGATAAGGTGATAGAAATGATTAAATCTCTCATCCGCCATTTTGTTTTTGTTTTTGTTTCATCACGAACGCAATAGAAAAACGTTTGATGAGGGCGTTTCAGGTCTACCACCATCAACCGCCAAAAAAAACGCGTGTCGGAAAAAGGGAAATGGGGGAAAGGAGTAGGAGTAGACGATCCGATAGGGATTTTTTTTTTTAAATATAAAGTTGGCAGCACTTCTTGTTTGTTAGTTCTAAAATATGATTTGTTTTACAAAACGGATTGATAATTTCACCTGGCGTTTGTTTTCTATTTATCTATCCATTATCATCATCATCATCATCGTCGTCATTTCCGTCGGGATTTTGTCATTCGTAATTAATAAACAGAGAGGGAGGGAGGAAAGGAGGGGTGAGGGAGAGATTATATCGAAAATTACATTCCAATATTTCAATAATAATATTTTGAATTTGTGAAAATTAATATCAAATTGTTAGTTAACGAATATTATTATTATTATTATTATTATTATTGGACACCATACCACAATTTACCTGAGCTTATCAACCTTTTATCAATCTCGTTATTGATAATATATAAAACGATATGGAATCCTGAAACGGGGAATAGGAAAAGGAAAAAGAGGGAAAAGTATTTATATATATATATACGGTCATGACGGTAGAAAATAATAAGGGATAGAAAGAGAAAAAATAGGGGTGAAATGATACGTGCGTGTGAGAGAGAGAGATAGAGATAATTTCAATTTGTTTCATTCCTATTGAAAGCTTAACGATTCAAATCAATTTTCTATTGATTTATGTTGTTGTACATATTTACGAAAAATTTTTTAATTATTATTATTATTTCGCAATTAAAAAATTCCGCCATTTTTATTTTTGAAAAAAAAAGTTTATGACGTCATACTCGAAAGGGTAGGTTTCAAAATTTTCATAACGTATCTCTCTCATTCAATCGAAACTTTCGTCGGCCATTTTTAATTTTTTTTTTTTTTCGGGGGTGGCAAGGGGGTTTTATACACATGAATTCTTTACGAAAATTTTATAGAGTTATGTCGTCCTTTTCGATGAGAAAAAAAACAAGAAAATTTTCTTTTTCGAAAATGAAGGATCGGGAGGTGGGGGGGAGGAGAAACGGGAAAGACATGGAAGGAAGAACAATGGGCGGAACGAACGCACAACTACGTGATGAAGCATTTATTTAATAGATTTTTTTTTTTTACCAGACGACGTGATTTTTTTTTTTCTTTTTACAATATATTCGTTTGGAGAATTATTTCGGGTATTTTTGTCAAAGGAAGGTTTTCAAAGGAAGTAATAAACAGGAATTATAATATAATTATCGAAGGATTTCACGAGAACGTGTCAAATTGTTTTTAAAAAAAAAAAAATTTAAACCGAACGTTTTGATTTTTTTACGGGGGAGTTTGACGTACGACGTTGCCAAATCGTGTACGAAGTGAGTAAAAAAAGTAAAATTGTTTTTGTTTTTGTTTTAGTGAATCCTAGTTTATCATTAATTGATAAAGATGGTAAAAAAAAACACACGAGACCAACGTTCAGCGGTCAACAAATATTCGCATTAGAAAAAACGTTCGAACAAACAAAATATTTGGCCGGTCCCGAACGAGCGAAATTAGCTTACGCACTCGGAATGACAGAATCACAAGTTAAGGTAAGTCACTAATTTTATTATTATTATTATTATTGAAATTTCCCCGTCGTGGGAAAATCGTATTTTTACCTAAAAAGAAAATTACCAAACTCGCGTTCGTTTGTTCGTGGCAGAAGATTTCCCTTTCGACGTAAAAACGAGGAGTGGGAGTATGGCGAAATGAGATTTTTATCCGATTGCACGCATTAATATACAGTTGTCGATACGGGATTTTTTTTTTTTCATTTTTCAATTACATGCAAAATTAAGTGGAGACAAGATTTAGTGACACGATAGACTCCCTCTCTCTCTTTCTCTCATCCCCAAGGGTGTAAAAGGTTTAAGATTATAAAGCCTTACATAAATTTCTAAATCGTATCTTCGTTTGTAACTGTAATGATGGAGAAGTTTGGACACGTGTCTCGACACGTTTTTTTTTTTGCTCATCGCCCTCCGCCCCCCCCCCCCGCGGGATTACTTCCTTAGCATAGGATTTGTTGTGTGTGTGTGTATGTGTGGTTGTTTGAATGAAAAGCGGATGGTCACGACGACGATGACGACGTCGACGATGCATCATTTTATTATGCGAATTTAATGACTTTTTTGTTGTTATTCGCGTAAAGACACAAACGGGAAACACGGTTGCGTGATTATTATTATTATTATTATTATTATCATAAATTTTCATGTTCCTCGTTCGTGAACGAATTGTACGCATTGCTTCTCTTCGGCGTTATATGAATGCGTGCGTGCGTGGAAAGTTTTTCAACGGGGATTTCCCGATAAACAAATTGTTTTATGTTTGCGGTTTTAAAAAAAAAAAATTTTTCGTTCATTGTCCTTAACCGATCAATTACGTCCATCTCTTTTTTAAAGAGAGAGAGAAAGACAGACACAGAGACAGAGAGAGAGAGGATGAAAATCTGGTCGTTTGTTTTTCCTTTTTTTTATTGTCCTGTCTTTAAATTCCCCCCTCCCTCTCTCTTTTCATATCGAAACCAAAGAAGAGTATTATCATTTAAAAAAATGAAGCTTATGTTTTAAAAAAAAAAGGCACGCCATTGTATAAAAAGTTAATTTTCTTCCTCTTTGTTTAAAAAAAAAATAAGATTTGCCGTTTTCATGTATTTAAAATTTTCATGTGTATATAAAAAAACTAAGATGATAACGGTATCGTATGTGAATAATATGAGGGTAATGGTTTTTTTAAAAAAAAAATTATCATCACAACACGCGAGAGGGCTTGTTCAATATTATCTTCTTAATCCCCCAATTATATCAGGGTTGCCAACAGATGGCTCTACGACGATGACGTCGACAACGATGACGTCGACGTCGACGACGACGACGGTCACGACGACGATTTTTTTTTCTATATTATTTCTCCATGGGTCGTTGTTATTCTTGTGCCTTTTTTTAAAAAAAGGATTTTTCGAATTAAAAACGAACCTTTTTAAATTTTCTTTTTTTTTTTGTTCTAATACTTTTCGAATGTATAATTTTATTGTTTATAATTATCCCCTAATTTATTATTTTACTTTCCCAACCCCTCCTCCTCCCCATATTATTATTATTAAACGTTTTGTTTATTTTTTTTAAAGCTTAATACTTAAGAGAGATTTTAAACGTGTGTGCGCGTGGGGGAGGGGGATGCGTGCGTTGGGAGGGTGAGAGTGCGTGCGTAGGGGAGGGGGTACGTGCGTGGATCTGTGCGAAAAAGGTTGTTGTAAAAAAAAAAAAATTAATTGATTTTACGAACAGTTGGTCATTTTTATAAGTGATAGGCTGTCAATCACAAAAGGTTAAAAGGAAGGAAAAAAGGAAAATGGTGCGGAAAAGTCTTTTGTATATGTATATATAAATATGAGATGTGTGACAGGAAGTAGAAGAGAAAATAAAGGAAAATGTGGCATTTAAATTTGACGTTTGACGTTTGACGTTTTTTTTTTTTTTTGCCGCAGGGTAAAACCCGATTTATACTTTTGTCGTCGTCGTCCTTACACACACATGAATCCCCCTCCATATCGACGTCGTTTGTTGTTGTTGTTGTTTGTCGTCGACATGATAGTAGTAGTATTCTTACTAACTTTTAACGTTTTTCTCCCCGTTTTCATTTTTTGTTCCTTTTGTTATCTTTGTTCGATTCGTTTCCCTTCCACATAGAGATTCTTTTATCTTAATTAAAATTATTATTAAATTAGTTTATGTTTCATAATGTAATTTTAATCGAATGAAAACGATCGGAAAACGGGGATTCTTTCTCTCTCCCCCTTCGTATATTATTTTATTAATAAAAAAAAAATGTTTTTCTTCTTCCCCGACACTACAAACTTATTCTACTGCCACTTTTTTTTTTGTTGTTGTTGTCATTTAATACGTGTTTAATATTAAGTGAATGATATTATTAATTGAATTTTATTTTTAACGACGGTTTTTTCCATCGTTTTTCAAAATCCCCCATTTTAACTTTATTTAATTATTTATTTTAAAATTAAATGTTTTTCTCTCTCTCTCTCTTTCTCTTTCTTTCTTTCTCACTCTTGTTCGAAAATCAAATTTAGATGACATTACCGATGATAAAATCCCGTTGGGAAGTTTATTTCCGGGGATTTATGTGTTTGCGTCGAAACTCTGAAGAAAGTAAATTGGTAAGGGAATAAAAAGGAATCGAGAGAGAGAGAGAGAGAGAGAAAGAGAAAGAAAGAGGAAGAAGAAGACGTTTTGTTTTTTTTTTTTTTGTCGCTCGTTTTACAACATCCTTTTCCGGTTTTTTTTTTTTTTTTTCAAAAAATATTAAATTAATTGATGAGATTTTTTTTTTCGGGAGGGAAGGGGGAGGAAGTTCGCGTGTAATTATTGTAACAAGGCGGTGTTAAAAATGGCGGAGGTTTTGTTGGTGGTGGGGGGAAGAGAAAAACGGAAGTGGCGATAAAAAATATTAATAAAAATAAAATAATAAATTAAAATAATCGAGTGCATATGATCTATTCAATGATGAACACATTTTGCATAAAAATTAAATAATAATAATAATAATGATGATGATGATGATGATGATGATGATGATGATGGTGATTTTAAAATGTAAAATAACTTTTATTGGGCTTTGCCAAATTGTTTAATGAACCCATTAAAAATTTCATTTGATAACTGTTATAGATAATATAGAAATCCCGAACCTCTCTCTCTCTCTCTCTCTCTCTCTCATTCGAAACGGTTTTTCAACCCTCCGTTTTCATAAAACCTTTCCTCCCTTTTCTTCTCCTCTCTTTCTCTTCATCGTTACCCTCAACTCTCTCTCTCTCTCTCTCTTCCACTTTTTTTTTCCACGTCTCTTTTCCCCGGCTTTTTCCTCACCTTTATCAACCTTTTTTTTCCTACCCTTCTCCTCCTCTCCACCTTCTCCTCTTTCTCCCTTAAACCATTTCCTTTCTCATTTTTACATCCACGTTTTTCAAAACCAATTTTTTTCATTTTCTATTTATTTCCCAGTATTGAGTTTTTTTTTTTTTTTTTTTATTCTGTTAGCACAAATTGACTTTTTTTTTTTTTCGTGGGTTTTAATAATCTCTTTTGTCTTTTTCATTTTCATTTAATTTTTTCCAGTTTCCAGTTGGAGAATTTTTTTTTTTTGTTTTGTTTTGGTTATCAAAATCGAAATCGGTTCTTTTCGCGTGACTTTGGTTTCCCCCGCCCCCTTTCTTCCCCATCAATTTTTTTTTTTTTTTTTACAACCATCGATAAAATTTTGATTTTTTTCATTTTATTGGTTTTTGACTTGTTTTAAAATAAATAAATAAAAAAAATTTTTGATTTACCGATTCGTATAAATAAAAATCATTTTAAATCATTTTGAAAATTTTTTTTTCGTTATTCACTTACTCTATGAAAAAATTATTATCATTATTATTATTAGTTTAATCGAAGCGAATAATAATAATAATTTTATAAAATGAAATTAATATAAATCATTAATCTTTTTAATGTCACTCGTCGTTATTAATATTCACTCTCATTTGCCTTATTATTATTATTATTATCATCATCATCGCCGTCGTGATTATTTTCGTTATTAATCATTAATAATACCTGACTTCGTTTTCTCTTCCCCTCCCTTCCCCCCACACCCCCTTTTTGTTTCTCCGACGAATAATTTTTATTATTATTTATTTATTTATTTGGCAATTGTGTTATTAAAATCTTTCAATTATTGTGATTATTATTATAAGTTGATGTATTTTTCCGATGTTGTCTTTATGGCGCATCCTATTTTCTTTTGGTAATTTTTAAATTAATTATAATTAACGTCGAGTAAATAATAAAAACGAACCAATGAAATTTGTCGAAAATTCGCGGGCCAATAAATTTTGTCGTTAATTTTTTAATTAGCCAATCAGATTTGTTTTCGAACGTCGTCGTCGATATTTATTTGAGTGGATGGATGGGGGTGTAAGAGAGAGAGAGAGAGGAAAACGATAAGAAAACCGTTACGTTTTTAAAAGATTTTCCGAAAAAAAAACCGTTTTTTATCGTTATTATTATTATTATTATTTAAATTAATACCGTTTTATAATGTTTGGTCGGATTCTCCCTCGTAAACCGTCATTCTAATTAAAATTATTATTATTATTATTATTATTATTATTAACGTTAAAAAGAAAAGAAAAAAAGATCGGTTAAAAGTGTTAATCCATTTACCCCGTAAGCACAACAAGAAAAATTTTTTAATTACATTAAAAGCTATTCGAAACGGTCTCGGTTGAACCCTTTTTTTTTTTTTTTACATTTTTTTATAAACTTTATAAAAATGATAAAATGAAATGGAGGAAAAAGAAAATAATAATAATAATAAGGAAAAAGAACAAGGAAGAAAACACGAAGTAAAATGAAAAAAAAAAAAGGATGAGATTTGAGAGAATGAGGCAAAAAAAAGAAAAATTGTGGAAAATGAAATAAGAAATTTTCTTTTTTAATTTTCTCATCAACAACCGGTTGTTGTTTTAACAGGAGTTGAGAAATAACAACAACAACAACAACATCTTTGGCATTTCATCATCATCATCATCATCATCTCGAATTTTTTTTCAGTTTATTAATAATAATAATTTTTGTTGTTGTTTTCACGGTCCACGTGTGATAAACGTTTATCGCGATATCACCAATGCAAAACAAATCCCTGCGGGGGAGGAGGGTGGAAGGGAAATCGTGTAAAACCGCGATCTCAAAATTCGAAAGTGAAAAAAAACTAAAATCATCCCTTATTTATTATTTCAACCCCTTGTTAACTATTAGATAATTTAATAAAAGTAAAGGAAAAAAAAAAAAAAAATTTTCACTCCTTTGTTCGATTTGTTTTCTCTCTCTCACTCTTTCACGGTCGTTTACCATTAATTCTATCTCATTTTTTGATTTTTTTTTTTTTTGCGTGTTGTGAGAAGCAAAAATGGAAAAAAAGGAAAAAAGGAAAAAATATATTTATAAGGGATGATGTCGTTTGTATCAAATTAAATTTAATAAAACGGCATTAGTTCTGCTACATTTGCGACGCATTCGCTTATTTTCTTTCTACCGCCGCCGCCGACGCCACTGCCGCCTCCTCTGCTGCCACTTCATATTTCCATCCCCCCTCCTTTTTTTTTTTTACAGTTTTCCATCGAAAACGATCGTTTAAATTTAATTTTATCGTTTTATTAAATTATTAAATTTCTAGTTAAAATTTATTAAGTCAAATTTTAACTTGATAAAAAATTTTTTAAAAGTTTTTAATAGAAAATTGTCCAGTTATTAGGAAAATTGAATTTAATTAAATTTTTTTGTTTGTTTGTTTGCTCGTTCGTTTGTATACGTCGTTTGTCGCCGATGTGTTGATGATAAAAAATTTAATTTAATAATCAAATTATGTGACTGACTAACTAACTAACTGATTAACTGATTAACTCTTCCCTTAATCCGTTTTTAATCCGTTTTTTCGTTACAAATTTCCGTTAGGAAAAATTTTAAATTTTTTAAAAAAATAACCGTCGTCGTTGTCATCGTCGTGGCACTAATCGTACGATGTCGTGTGTTCTCCATTAAGTAAAAAAAAATTTTTTTTTTTTTTACGATCGTGACGGTGATAAAATAAATTCATATATTGACACACGTTAATCATATGTAATGTGCGTGTGCGTGTGCGTATAAACCTTCTGTTAATTTTTCACGTCATTAATCAAACTCGCATAACACATTATAATACTTATCATTTATTATTATTATTATTATTATTATAAGTATGACTCGCGTTATGAGGATTTATGACCGTATAAGAGCCAGCCCAATATGGATGGCATAAAGTAAACGAGGCTCACGACGGTTTTTTTTTTTTTAACGGTGGTGGTGGTGGTGGTGGTTGTGGTTGTGGTTGTTGTTGTTGTTTTTTATTATCGATTGTTTCGATAAATTTTTAAGAAATTAAAACAAAAAGTTTTGTTTGTTATCTCTTATCACATTAATCACATTAAAGTCATCCATCGTTGTTGTCTAGATCGGTGCCAAAAAAAAATTAAAATCTTTGATATATTATTATTATTGTTGTTATTATTATTATTATTATTATTATTGGCCACGTTAAAAATACATTTTTACATATTTTTAACAACATTTTTCAAATTATCTGCGGCCACGTCGCGAATAGTAATAATAATTATTATAAAATGTTTTTTTTTTTTAATGAAACTTTGTTGTTGTTGTAATTATTAATATTGTATTATTATTATTATTATTATTATTATTATTATTATTATTATTATTATTATTATTATTATTATTATTGTTATTATTATTATTATTATTTAATTTTCCGCGCGGATTTTATAGACGACGCCATTTTTACTTTTTTTTTTTTATGTAATTCGATCGTTAATTTTGTTGTAAATAAACGTTCGAACGGTTTATTTATTTTATTTTTTTTGTAACGTGGAAAAAGAAAAGAATAACAAAGTTGGAATTAAATGGATGGCATTAATAATAATAATGATGATAATAATAATAATAATAAATTTATATATAGAAAAGGAATCAAGTTGGCAACTTGATAAAACAGTTTTCTCTTGTCTTTGACGTGAGGATAAATGGCGTCGTCACCCTTCTACGTTTCCGTTTTCCAACTTAAACTTCTTCCCCGTTTCCTATCTCTCTCACTCGCTCACTCTTACTCACTCTCCCTCTCTCTCTCTCTCTCTCTCTCTCTCTCTCTCTTTCTGTCTATTCCATTTTCCTCGAGGAGAAGCATTTAATCCTATTATACGCGATCTATGCGGTATTTAAATCGAAAGAAGAATACTTTCGTACGTGTTGAAACGATGTCGAAATGTAATCTTCTTAAATTGAAAGACTAAGATGAAGAAGAAGAGAGGAAAAAAATTTTTTTCTAAATACATAAAACGCCATTTCAGATTCACAAGCACTCAATTTGCTGAATTAACCCTCATTCCTTCTCCACCCCCTCTCTCTCTCTCACTCACTCTCATTCCCCCTTCCTCCCTACTGTTTTCCTCTCTCTTTTCATCATTCGTTTTTCACGTATACGAGAACGAGGAGCTCGCGAGTGCGTGTGCGTGCGTGTCTATACATTAACCGTTTTCTTCCTTTTTTTTTTTTTTTGGAAATATCATTCATCGGATTTTGGGGAGACTGTTTTCCCCCCTTCCCTCCCCTCCTCCTTTCGAGATTTTCTTCCACTTACGTTTTTTTTCCCCGACGGATTTCATCGCAGTGATTTGATATCGTCTTCTTTTTGTTCTTCTTCTAACGCGTCTTTCACCATCTCACTCGCGCGGATTTATTTCCGTTTCCGGTTTAAATACAAATATTAAAAATCCCCCCCTCTTCCTCCTCCCTCTCAAAAAAAAAAAAAACCGTTTCCAGTATTAATTTACATTATTTTTATCATTATCATCATCATCATCGTCGGTTTTTATTTATTTTGTCGAGGTGAAAGCGAGCGAGCGGAGGGGGAAGTGGAGGAGGCGGAAGGAAAAGGAAGAAAAGGGAAGGAGTAAACGGAAGTCGTCGAACGAGTTCGCGGGAGGGAGGTGGTTCGCGTTTAACCGACGCTCTCCTCCTTCTCCTCCTCAGCGCTTCCCGGAATTCCCTTCCTCCCGTTTCCGCCCCCCCCCCCGCTCACCACCGACACCGCGCGCGCGAATTTGCATTTTTAACAATCGTAAAAATAATTAATTCCATTTGACAATAATGTTTTTTTTTTTTTATTATTTTATTTTTAATAATTCATTTTAAACCTTCCGTAGCAATTTTTAAATCGATTTGCATATTAATTGAGGGAGGGGAGTGGAGAGAGGGAGAGGGAGAGAGAGAGAGAGAGAAAAAAAATGGGAAAAGAGTAAAGTGGGCGGGAAAAAGGAAGTGACGTCACGTGGTTACGGGTACGGGGGAGAGAAAAAAAAGGTAGTTTTTTAATACATATATATATATAATTTTAAAATAATAATAATAGGCGTGATAAAAATGAAAGTGGTCGTGTCACCAGAATCGGTCGGTGGTCGTTGACGTAATAAAAGGCGGCGGTGGTTGTTGTTCTTATAATCCGATGTTAAAATTGATGAACGAATGAGATGAATTCGATTTGTTTGTCTCGTTTTGGATTTTAATTCCGATTTAGAACGATATTTATCGTTTTACGATAATCATCACTCACTCGGATAATAGAAAAGGAGAGAGGTGAGAGATAGAGAGAGATAGAGTCTCAGGTGTTTGTTTTATAATTAAACGAAGGAGAAAGTAATTAAGACCGTTCAAAAACTCGTTCGTTAAAAATCGAAATAAAAACGTTAAAAAACAGGAAGAAAAAAAAAATGGCGGAGGGAAATAAATTTTTTTTTTGTGTGAAAAAAAAGGAAAGCTACATGAAAGAAATGATTTTGTTTTTTTTTTAAAACGTTAGTGGTAGAAGAAAAGTTATAAATCCGTCGGACGTCCGTCCGTCGTAAATAATTTTTTTCCTTTTTTTCTTTCTTATAATCATTAACTTGGGGAGGGGAAGAAGAAGAGGTAAAAGGGGGTAATCATCATCTGCCGAAATCCGACACTCGCGCACACACGCACCCCCTCCCCAAAAAAAAGTCCAACTTCAACATGAAGTTCTTTACGGTTTTTAACTTTTATCAAACTCGAATTTAAAGTTTTTTAAAACGTAAAATGGCGGACGGAAATAAAGAAAAGGAGGATAGAAAGGAAGGTTCAAACGTTATCGTTTTAAAATTTTAATTTTGTTAAGTTGGTAGCGTGGAATCGATTATTAAAAACAAATTATTTAAAAAAACCATTTTTCCCCTAAATTTTTTTTCTTTTTTTTTTTTTGTTTGGCGATAAACCAACGAGTGAGAGAAAGAGAGAGAGAAAAAAAAAACGGAAATTCGTGGAATGTGGTCACATATGGCGGCTTTATTAAAACCACGTCCAATCAATCAACCCGATATGACGAACTAAAAGTAAATTTGGATTTGGAAAGAAACAAAAAAAAAAAATTTTAGGGTAAAAAAAGGGGAAAAGGATGCAGAAGAAAAAGAAAAATAATAATAATATCGTACGTTTATATAAAAATAATAATAATATAAATTATACAAAATCGTGGCATTAGATTTCGAATTGACAATGAATTTGAAAAAAAAAAAACAAAAAATCAAGTATGTTATTCGTTCGTATTAATTTAAGAGATTCAGGTCAGTAAAAAAAATGACCGTTAGTTAGTTAAAATTTTTAAATTTTTAGTCGTGGTTATAGAATCTGAAAAGCAAAAAATTTCTAATGACTTTTTCTTTTTCTTCCTCCCTCCCCCCTTCCGGACCAAATTTACACTTATCCCCGAATGTTGTCAATGACCATAATTTATCTTAATTGTTTTTTTTATCCATTTGAGGTTAGGTAAATTATTCGTAAAAAAAAAATTTTGTTTTATGAGTGACGTGGCAATAGAAATTCAAATTTTTTTTAATGATGTCGAAAGAAGTAAAAGGCATTTAATAATAATTTTTTTTTCGGATAATTTATTTAGAAAAATGTTTTGTTTTTTGTTCTCATGTTTTTTTTCTTTTTTTTTTTTTTTTGATCGAATTGTGTTGATTGATTGATTGATTGATTGATGAAAGGCGGCGTTTAAATTTTTGCGCCTTACGACATTTTGAATGTGATAATAATAATAATAAATGATAATTCTTTATTTTTTGGGTAATTATGCGTGATAGGTTTTTTAAGTAACGATAATAATGACCGACCGGAGTAGATAATTTAATGATAAGAAAATTATCGATATCGCGAGAAAATAATAATGATAATTATGCGGGCTTGTTCATGTGCGTGCGTGCGTATGTGAATGTCGTGGCAGAAGATGAGATATAGGGATAAACCTAAATTACCATTTGAAAAAGTGTCAAGAATTTAAATTTGTTCTTTTGTTGTCGTCGTCGTCGTAGCGATTAGATCAACAAGAAAAACAAAAAAGGCGGGAAAAAATTTAAAATTTAAAAATTACGTCATTAAAAATAAAGGGAATTTTCTAGAAACACACACACACACACACAAATCCGCGTCACGTGATTTGAAAACATTTTAAATCAAGGAAAATAATGTCGTCGTTGTCGGTGGTGGCGGCGGCGGTGGCAGCGGAAGGAACTAACGGCGGTCTTTCCGGCGGTGAAATATAATATATATTAAAGAAAATGAAATCTCGACGAAGAGGATTTTGATATTTAAAAAAAAAAAAATTTTTTTCTAAAAGGAGAGTTAATCCGAATTCAAATCACGAACCGAATAATGCAAATGGAGTCAGATATCGAACGAAATAGGGGGAGGGGTAGGATGAGGGGAGAAGGCATTTAATATTTCGGTTAAGCCATTGGCCTCGTCTAATCATGTTCTAAATTACGGAGCTAATTATCTGAGAATCCTTCAGCATCCCTTTTTTTTCGTTCCCCCTTGTTTCCTTCCTCTTCCCCCTCCTCCTCTTCCTCCTTATTCTTATTCTTCTTCCTCCACTTTTTCTCGTTCCCCGTTCGTTCGTTCTTTCTACTACTACTTCCCTTTTTTTCCGGTAGGAGTAAAACGGAAGGGATTTCATTTTGATATTATATTTTATTTTAATTTTAATTTTATTGTTTCGACTTTGTTTATTTAATACAATAACCTTTCAACTTATAAGTAAAATTAGAAGAAAAAAAAGTTTCGTAATTTTTTTTATAAAAAAAACTGTTGCGCTCATGTTTATTTAACGAAACTTTAAGTTCTTTTTATAAATATTTTTTTTCCATTTTCTTTTTTATCAAATGTAATTTTTGGCTTGACGCATACGTAAATACGAACGTACGTAAACGAATGTTTAAAAATTTTTTTTCTCTATGAAATAAACAGTACATACTTTATGACTGCGTGTCGTAATGAAAAAAAAAAAATGTCGGCGATAACCGTTACGATAATTATCATCAATAATACGAAAATCAATATGGCGGCTTATTTAAATTTACCCCCTCAAAAAAAAAAAAAAAAAAAAAAAAAAAAAAACAGAAATTAAATTATATATAAAACGTCACAACGATTAATAATAAACGTATAAATTTGAACTCGAATTAATTAAAAACGAGAATAAATAAACCGGGGGGCGGGAAGGGGGAGGAAAAATGGGGAGAATTTTTTTTAAATTAATTAATTAATTAAAAACGAATTTTGAAAAGTTTATATATATATATATATATATATATATATATATATATATATTATTTTCCGGCGTCTATCTTATTTTACTAATTTGTTTTCCACGAATTGATATAATTTGTCTTCTGCTGTAGTCGATAATAATAATGAAGTGTTTACAGCACGTTAAAAAAAAAAAAGAAAATGGCGATTCGGTTTAGAATAAATTCAAAAAGTAACGGAATTTGTATCAAGGTCATTTATTCGAGCTTTAACTTTGTACCACCGCCGCCACGATGTTAATTAATTAATTAAATATATATATATAGATGTCGTTATGGTCGCGTACGTGAAAAAACAACAACAACGTTGCCAAATTTATTAAAATTAAGGGGAAAAAAATTGACCGTTAGGGATGATAATAATAATGTTGTGACGTACGTATTATACCTTAATACGGTGGCGGGAAAATTATTTTACTACATTGTTGCCAAATTTATAACTTTCAACGTTTGAAAATGAAAAGAAAATTCAAACAAAGGGAGAAAGACAGAGAGAGAGGGAGAAAATTTCAAAAATTTTTCCAAAATTTATTATTATTATTTATTAATTTAAACGTGGCGTTAGAAGAGAAAAAGGATTAATTAATTAATTAAAATAAAATGAAATAATATTTAACACGACCCCCCCCGAAAAAAAAAAAATGTCGTTGTAGAAAATTTATTTTTATACATCATTACAACTCGCATAATTTATTATGTGACGTTGATGATAATAATAATATTGATGATGATGATGATGATGATGTTTGAAAAAAAAGAAAAAATTCAATGGGAATTATCCATTAAACGATCGAATTAAATCGAAGAGAGGGTGCCAACCGTTAAACAAAAAAAAAAAAAAAAAGAATTTCTTATAAGCCGACCGACCAACGAACCAACCCCTACTATCCGAGACACAATCAACCCCAATAAAATTTCACCGCAGAGGGTTTCCCCCATTGTTATTCAACGTTAATTAAAACTTTGGGAATTGATTTGTAAATGGGGGGAAAGCGGAAGGGGGAGGAAGAAGGCCACCATTTTTTTTTTTAACATTTTGTATAATTTTCCTTTTTTTTGTGTGTTTTTTAGGTTTGGTTTCAAAATCGTCGGACGAAATGGAGGAAAAAACACGCGGCGGAAATGGCGACGGCAAAACGTAAACAAGACGAACAACACGCGGATTTAAATGACGACATGTCCGGTGACGAAGACGATTTGGGAAGGACGATGACGACAACGATGACGTCAACGACGGCAGCCTCGAGATTGAGAAAAGAATTAGGAGAACACGAAGAATTAGGAAGGCAATGAGAAAAGAATTTTTCTTCTTTTTTTTTTTTAGAGCTTTAATGATGACGTCGACGACGACGACGACGATAATGATGATAATAATAATAATAATAATAATAATTAACGACGTGTGTAATTAATGATGATGATGATGATAATAATAATAAATTTTCTTTTTAATTTTTTTTAAATAGTTTTCGTGCGTGGAACCAGATTAAATAAAATTGATTATTATTGACACGACGAAAAAATTTCCGTGCAATTTTCTGTTTTTTTTTTTTAATTTAAACCGAATTTAAACGCTTCTGCCAATATATGAATAATTAATAGAGAGAGAGTGAGAGAGAGCGAAAGAACGAGTGAGAGAGAGCGAGAGAAAGGGAGAGAATACGATGATGGCGCGGACGGGTTACGTTTTGTTTCGAACAATTTTTATTATTATTATTATTATTATTATTATTAATTAATTAATTAATTAATTTGGAGTGTTGTAAATGTGTAAATGAAAATCGTATAAATTAATTTTAATATAAAAAAAGAAAAATGGGGGAAAAAGAAAAAAAAGTGTATTTGAAATTTTATCTTTTATTATAAACAAAAAAAAAAAAAGTTGTAAATTAAATAATTACTTATATATATATATAAATAATGATGATGGTGATGATGATGATGATAATAAAAAAATTTTTAAATTAATATAAATATACATATACGAAATCTTTTATTTATCCATCCGTGATTCCATAGAGTAAAAATATTTATTATTATAATAATAGAGAGAGAATCGTTGAATAACAATGACAACAACAACCAAAACCACTGTCGCCCATTAACCCACCCATTAACTATTCAACATCATTTATTCTCTTCTCCGATTCGTTGAATTTAATTTTAACAATCGTCGTGGAAGGAGAAATAAAAAAAAAACAAAAATTATTATTATTATTATTAACACGTCGACTCGAATTTGTTTCACTCATTCTTTCCTTCCTTCCTTCCTTCCTTCCTGCCTTTTTCTACTTCTCTCCTCTCCCCAGCCTACTTTTTTTTATGTTTTTAATTTATAAATAATAATAATAATATAATTGATGACGTCATAAATTAAAATTAAAAATTTCGTCAATTTTTTTTTTACGCGTGTGAATTTTTTTTTTTTGTGTGTTTTAATTTTAAACGTTAATAATGATGATGATGATGTTGGTGATGATGACGATGACGATGATGATGACGATTAATAATAATAATAATAATAATAATAATAATAATAATTTAATAAATATTAAAAAAATTTTGTTTTTTTTTTTTTGGCTTTTGTCCAGTGCAAGAATGGAAAGGAAAAAAAGGTAAAGGATAAAATGATAAAAAAAGAGAAGAAAACGCAAAGAGACAAACAAACAAACGCGATTTTAAAATAATAATAATAATAATAATAAAATGACAACAAAAAAAAAAGAAAAAAGTCATCGAACGTTAAACGACCGAACGAAAAATCAAAAAAAATAAAAATAAATAAAAAAAGGATTTAATAAACTAAACGCGATAGCAGAAGATGATGACGATGGTGACGATGACGATGATGATGATGATGATGATGATAATAAAAAATTGAAAAAAAATCATAGAGTAAATAAAAACTATTTCTTTCCGTAAATTAACGAACTTTATTTTTTTTTTTCTAGAATTTTCTAAATTTTTTTTTATCGATTATTAATCGCGTGTGAATTAATATTATTATTATTATTATTCGTTTTTTTTCGGGTCGAATTTCCTTCCTTTCCCCCTCTCCTCTCCTCTTCCCCTCTTCCCCTTTCCCCTCCCTACCGCGCGCGTTTAATTTTTTTTTTTTTTTTAAAGTAAAAAAATTTTAATTTGTGTTAAAAATTAACGTTTTTTTTTTTTTGTTTAAAAATAATTTAACAAAGATTGACGTGGTATTAGAAAATTAATTATATCCGATTTCGATGTGAAAAAAAAAAAAAAACAAAAAACAAAATTCCAAGTAATTTTAAAAAAATTTTAAATGTCAAAAACAAAAAAAAAACCGTTATAAAAAGTAAAACGTGTCAAATATTTAGAAGGGATAATTTCCTTTTAAATAAAAAAAAGAAAAGACTAGAACATTCGATTACGAGATCGTTAAATTCAAATCAAAATCAATTAATCGATAATTGTTTTTTATTTCATCAACGAATTTTGTACGGCGGCCATATTGTCATTTTTTTTTTTCGGTTGTTGTTGTTTTGGTGTTTGTTGTTGGTTGTTGATCGTAAATAACACAATTTAAATTTTTTTTTTTTGTTTAACATTTTATCGTTTTTATCGTGTCAGAAGATTTAAGTAAGTGAACGAACTATTTGACGAGTACATCGAGGTTAATGCCGTTTCAAAATTTCCCGTTAATCAAAAAAATTTCTACAATTATTTAATTTAAATCCATAGAGTATTTAAAACGATTTCATCGTGGCAGTAGAAAGGTAAGGAAATTTTTCTTCTGTTTTTTTGTTTTTTTTTTTTTTTCTTAATAATCACGATAAAATAAAATTTTTTCATAAAGTAATTTTTTCAAAAAAAAAAACCATAGAATAAATAAACACACATAGAGTATATATACATATATATTTAACGTTTATATTATTATCGTCTGCTAATAAATAAATGTATTTTTTTTAAATAAAACATGAAAACAAATGGTTTTTTCATAATAATAATAATAATAATAATAATAATAATAATAATAATAATAATAATAATAATAATAATAATAATAAATTTCTTTTTCGTTTCGAGAGAAACTTTTCGACTTATTCCCCTCCTCCCCTTCTAAAACTTCCCTTTAGCCTTCCCTTTTGCATCCTTTCCCCTCTCCCCTCTCCCTCTTGTTGGTTGTGAATTTTTTTTTCTTATTTTAACTTTCGAAAATAAGGAAAGAAAAAAAGGAAAGAAAAAAAAGGTTCGCAAATCAAAATGTTAAACCTTTTGGGTATAAGAATATTTTTTTTTTTACCTCTTCGACTCCCCCCCACCACCACCACCACAATCATATTCTCCAGTTTTCCAAAATAATAAATAAAAACATTTTTTTTCCTACCCAAATGGGGAGGGGGTAGGGGGAAAATTTTTTCGGGTTGATTTTTCCAGATGGTTTTCGATTTCCAAAAAAAAATCTTATGTAAAAACCTTTTTTTCGATTCTCCCTCCTCCTCCTTCCTCCTTCAATTTTTTTCTCTCTACATGGGATTACACACGCACGATCCCCTCTTCCTTTTCTTCTTCCTCCCCCCTCTTCCAAAAAAACACAACAAGATTTGAAAAAAAAAAAGAAATTCAATAAAAGGTTTTTTTCGGTTTTTTGAAAACCTTTCAATTTCCATCGAAATGCAACTTTTTCCTTCCCACCCCTCCCTTCCTCCCTTCTCCCCCATTTTTTTTTGTTTTCTCCATTACCATTTTTCTGTTGTTTTCCTCTTTCCCCCCTTTCCCCATTTTACTCTCACTCACCCTTGAATTTCCCAAACGGACTCCTTATTGCCAAAGAAAAGTCCGAACGATATTAAAGTATAAATTTGGATTGTTGTTAAAGGGCGGGTTATGGACTTTTTTTTTCCTTTTTTTTCCTTTTTTTCCTTTTTTGTTTCCTTTTTTTTCCTTTCCTTATTTTCGAAAACCCCCCTCCCACATTTTGACAGAAAATATATATATATATATATATTTGTTGCTTTTATTGAATTTCTAAATAAAATAAAAAAAAATTTATTTACTCTTTTTTTTTTTTTTTAACGTTTCCGTTTCCGTTTTCTTCTCAGCGGCCATTTTTATTTTTTTTTGTTTTTATCGAAACAATTATATTAAAACGTTTTAATATAACGCCGAACGAAATTTACAAAAGGATTTTCATTGAGATTGGCGGGAATTAAATTTCATTTCCGGTTTATTATAATCCACTCCCCTCTCCTTCTCCCTCTCCTCCTCCCCCGAAAAAAAAACGTTTTCGACGTCGACGTAAAAAAATTATTAAATAAGTAATCATAGAGTAAATGAAACAAAAAAAAAATTTTGTCGTGGAATTAGAAAACACGACTGTTTTATTTGTTTGTTTAGTCAATAATAGAACGTGTATACTTGTGACACGACGCGTGTGTTGACACGTGTCGTATATAACACGGTGGTTTAACTTTTAATGAACAAGAAAATGTATCGTTTCAAACTAAAGCAGACGATAAAATTTGGGGGTCGTTGATCGAATTAAATTGATTAGTTGGAGTTTTTTTTTTCCAGGACTTATGTCAGATCTCCTAAGTATACGTATCCCTTAGGACTTCTCCAGAAATTTCTCCAGACTTCTCCAGTGGTTCTCCAGCAGGTCTCCAGACTTCTCCAGTAGTTCTTCAGGAATTCGCCAGAAACTGCTTAGACTCCTCTAGGAATTTTTTTTAGACTTTTTAGAGATCTTTAGCGATTCTCCAGGTTAGTTTAGCGATTTTTTTAAAACTTATCTAGCAATTCTCCAAGAATGTTCTTCGAATTTCTTCAGTATTTCTCCAAAAATTCTCTAGCTGTTCTCTCGCACTCTTTAGAAATGTTTTCCAAACTTCTCTAACAATTTCTCCGGCAGTTTTTCAGACTTCTCCAGGTATTTCTTCAGTACTTCTCCAGACTATTAATATTATTATCCCTTTCGAACACGAAAAGATTTTGTGTACTTGTCAGAGTTTTTAACCATTTATTCCAGGTCTCTATCACTCGAATATCTGTGGTGCTGCCGAAGAATGTCGGGGGTTTTACTTCCTGTAGGGGTGTCTTCTTTAAATTTCTTTCATTTAATGTGGCGTGGCTCCCAGTGCTGCTCCCCCGATGACCGGATAGTTCCTGTCTTCACTCTCCACATCCTGGCTATTTCAGCTTCTTGTCCGCTTCTTTGGCTGTCTGGTGTTTGATTTCGCTTGTATACGGATACTTCAATTAACTTACACCACCTTTCAGAATTATCTCTTAGTATGATATCCGGTTTGTTAGCTATCACAGTTCTGTCGATGTGGATTTGTTGGTCGTATAGAACCGCGCATGAACCCGCTGTCGTAGTAGGGGGCTGTCCAACTATGATTTACTCTTCTATTTCCATTTTCAATTGCCAATTATGGCAAAGGTCTTTTAAAACAAAAACCGGAAAAGGAAATTAACAACAAAAGTTTTCGGTTACAAAAAAAAAGAACACAAAAAAAAAATTTTTGAAAGGATTCCAGATAAAAAAAAGAAAAAAAATTTAAATATTAATTTTTTAGCGGCGGTAAAAGAAATTAGTTTCCACTTTTTTGTTTCCGGTCCAAAAAAAATATTAATAATAATAATAATAATTTTTCAATTCGTTTTATTTAAGTAAAAAAAATTTTAATTTTCGTTAATTGAAAAATATCAATAATTCATTTAACTTTTATCATTATTATCATTATTATTATTATTATTATTATCGTGACAAATAATTTTTTTTATTAATTAATAATTTAAAAACTTTTTACAGTTTTAATAACTTTTAATAATTTTTACTTTTTTTTTAATGATTTAATGTGTCATTTAAATTAAATGTCATAGAGTAAATAAATCGCGTCGAAATTACGTACGAATCGATATTTATTAATAATGATAATAAAAAGGAAATATTCTTCACCCGAGCGAAAAATAATTTAAACCGGAAACGGAAAACTCCGAACGATAGATAGTAATAGGGAAAATTTGTCGCATTTAAAAATAACAACGATAATAATAATAATAAATAATAATTGACTAAACGATTCGGTTTCGTGGAAAAAAAAAAATTAAATATGGCGGTGAAAGAGAAGAAAAGGAAAAAATAGAATAGAGGAAAAGAAAAAAAAATTTGTCGACAGAATAAGGGGAGAAAACAAATCACGTGAAGGATTTTTAGATAGTCATCAGAAAATGAAGTTTTTTCTTTTCTTTTCTTCCTTTCACTCTTATAAACCGTTTTTTCTATTTAAAAATAAAATAAAAATCCCGCCATTTTTTTTTTAATATTTACAAAACAGGGACACCAACATAAAATTCTTTAAAAAAAAAAAAAAAAATTATTAATAATATTTTTAAAAAATTAAACGATAATTATGACGTAATATGACGCCATTTTGTTTTAATCGTTGGTGGGTTAGCGCGCGCGAACACTCTACCAGCGGATTTTAAACTTAAAATAAAATTTAAATTTTTCCCCTTTTTTTTTTTAAAGAAAATTAAATAATTTCGACCCCATCGTGAAAAATTTCTCATCGTAATCTATTTAAAAATATTTACAGTGTCTTTAAAAAGTCGTGGAAGAAGAAATAAACGAAAATAAATTAAAAAAAAAAAAATCAAAATCGATTAAACTTGTTACAAAACGTTCGAAAATTCAAATTTTAAAAAATTCAATATCGTGTCAATAGTTCGCGTGTGGATTCGTCGGTAAACGTCAAAACAACAACAATAACAACAATAATATTAATAATAATAATAAATTTAAAATAATTTACATTTATAAATTAAATTTAACGATAATAATAATTAGAAAACCCGCGCAAAAAATTTTTTCGAAACCGAATTGTAAAAAAATGTAAATCGTATTCAAATATGACACCACGCGTAAGTGATACGTTAAAATAAACAAATCGATTATTTGAAAATTACGCAAGTTATTAATTAATTAATTATTTATCGATCGGAAAAAAATGCCGGAAACAACGCCCGTCGTTTGTTGCGTTCTCAATTTAATTACAATAACGACAAAATTATATATAACGATAATAATGGTTTTCTTACGTATCGTTATTGCCGTTGCAAAAATTTTCACAACATCAAACAGAGCATTTAAAATATGTTTGTCGATCGGTTTGTTAGCATGGCTCACACCGAAATTTATTTATTTCAACAGAATTCAAAACGAAAACGATGGAAATAATCAATCATTATGTACGGATGCGAATGATCCTCCTCCTCCTCCTCCTACTTCTCCTTCTCCTTCATCTCCCACGCCATGATTTTATAAATGTTTTATTTTTAAAATTTTAATTTTAATTTTTTTTTTCCACACTTATTCACCTAATTGTGTATTATTATTATTATTATCGGTGCGTTGTATGCACTTGTTATTTTATTATTATTATTATTATTTACACTGTCTATATATTTAATATATATTTTTATTTATAATTTTTTGTTCACCATTATTATTATTTTAAAACGTTTAAAACGTTTACCCTCTTCCTTTATTATTATTATTATCATTAAAAGAAATACGTTATAAATGGAATTATTTTTTGTGGTTCACGTTTAAATAAAACGCGCGAAATTTCAAAATTTTTTATTTCAAATAAACATAGATATGTAGATAACAGAAAAACGTGGCAGAAAAATCAAAATGGCGGCGTCGTTAATTAATAGCGTTCTGTCGTGAGTACATGTGTGAATTTTTAAACGCGTTTTTTTTTGGTTAATATTCATGTATAAAATGTAATTTTATCGTTAATTTATACCTAAGAAATCAGGTATAAACCTGGAATAAGTGTTTAATAACTGTGACAAAATGTTGTGTCGTTCTAAAGTGATAATAATAACGATTATGATGATGATGGTTATAATTATTCATTGAATTCCTTTAAATAAAAATTGAAAACGTTTTTTATTGATTTGATACAGTGAGTTAATTATTATTTAATTAATAGTTTGTCTAATTAGTTATTCATTGATGTTTGCAGTTTGTAATAATGTAATTGTTTTTGATAATCATCATAAGCATCATCATCATCATTTTGTGAATAATAATAATAAGGTTAGTAATTTTGTACTGTTTTAAATATTCATGTAAAATATTTCATTTTTGCGATTAATTTGATAAGTTTGATTGTATGTGAGTGTGTGAGTGTGTGTGGTTATAATTAATTAATTAATTAATACAATTAAGATAATTGTTAAAGATAATGAATAAGTGTTTTTAATATTTTCAATATCTCAACAGTTAATTTAAAACTAAAACAATTTTAAATTATTCATTGGTATTAATTTACTAATTGTGTTGTAATTTATTAACAACATTGTGTGTGTGTGTGTGCAAATGAATAAGTTTTGGATGATTTTGAGTTAAACACACACACACATACACTCAGAGAAAAACAGATAGGGGGAGAGAGACATGCACAAACTTGCACAAATACAGAGAGAGAAGGAGAGAGACAAACTTGCACAAGCAGAGAGAATGAGGGAGAGGGAGACACACACACATATATATTTACACAAACTTGCTTAAACTCAAAGAGAAAGAAAGAGACAAACTTCCACAAGCAGGGACAGAAAGACACACACACACACACACAAAAACTTGCACAAACTCAAAGAAAGAGTTACACACAAACTTGTACAAGTACAGAGAAAGACACACATACACACACACACACACACACACACACAAATTTGCACAAACTTAAAGAGAGAAAGAGAGTGAAAGACACACACACACACACATGTAGAAGCACAGTGAGAAAGAGAAAAAGACAGGAACACACACACACACACACACACTCACTTGCACCAGTAGAAACAGAGAGAGAGAGAGAGATTATGAAAGACACACACACATTACAACAGGAGAGGGTGAGGGAGACACACACACATACACTCTTCCACATGCACATGCACAAGCACAAAGAGAGAGACTTACTTACACAAACTTCCACAATCAGAGACAGAGAGACACAAATACACACACTCACAAATTGCACAAACTAAAAGAGAGAAAGAGAGGGAGAGTGAAAGACATACACACACACACTCACTACCACAAGAAAGAAAGAGACACACATACACATACACTTGCACAAGCAGAGAGAGAGACACACACACACACACACATACACTTTACAATTAATAATAATAACAACATAATTTTTTTTATAATATATAAATGATTTGCATTCAACATTTGTTTATAATAATTTTCTCAACTATATATAAAAATCTTTATTAACAATTTTTTCATTTTTTTATTAATTTATTAATTTAATATTACATAACAATTTTATTTTTTTAATCAATTTGACTTAAAGAAATCAACGAACGATTAAATAATTTAATTTTATCACAAATATTAAATAAATAATTTGTATTTTTTTTTTTTTTTTGTACAAGAAAAAAAAAAGTAAATGAAAATTAGCAAATGGTCGTTTTGTCAAAATGGCCGACACGCAGTTTTATTTATTCATTATTAACGGTTTATTTAATTTATTTTATTCTCGTGTTTTCAATTATAAATTAACGTAAGTTTTTTTTTATAATTTGTTATACGCACACGCACACACGCACACGCATTTAATGGAATCCAGTTTTTCTTACATTGTAATAATTATTTATTTATTGATTTATTTGACTCTTATATGTATTTTTTTTTTTTTAATTTCTTTTTCTTTTTTTTCTTTTTTTATTGCTTTAAATGTTTTAAATATTATTTTATTCGTTACATTTTTTGTTCTTTAATGTTTATATACTCTTGTTATAATAAAAAAAATTTTTAAAGTCGTTCAGACCAGGGGTCCTCCACACACACACACACACACGATTGTTACCTTTGACATTTTTTTTTTTAATTTTTATGGCAAATATTATTATCATCATCTTTATATTCGTACGTCCCCTCTCTTCTCCCCTCACCCCCTCCCTTCTCCCCTTCCCCTCTCTCTCATTTTTATTTTTATTTAAACGATCTTAAATCATTTGGAATGACAAAAGTAGTATAATTTCATTATACGTAATAAACTTTATTATATCATCTTGTTAAAATCTTCCATATTAAATTTATTATTTATTTTTTTTTTAAAAAATGACGTCATTAAGCAGAAGACAATAAATATAAAAAAAAACAAAACAAAAACAATTCTTGAAATTTTTTTTTTTTTATTAAAAGGTTTTATGGTTTGTTGAAATAATAATAATATTTATGTATTAGCATATATACATTCGCGTTGGTTCGTCGCATTTCTCTCTCTCTCTCTCTCTCTCTCTCTCTTTTTTTATTCATTTTATAATTAATACATAAAAAAATAATTTAATAAATAAATTTTTTTTAGTCTCTCTCTTTCGAAAATAAGGAAACCTTTTTCAAAAACCGTTATTAATAAATTTGAATTTAGTTTTTTGAACGACAAAAAAAAAAAAAGTTTAAGGATGAAAATGAAGACATATTACGACTATTATTAATACGACGAAAAGACCCTTCCCCCCCTCCCCCGAAAAAAAAACGAACAAAATGTGTAAGGGTAGGAGGAGGTGGTGGTGGTGGTGGTGGTGGCGGGATGAGTTAAAACGTTTTTTTTTGTTTTTTTTTTACAACCACGACGTCGATCCTTTCGGTTTCGAGACCACGACGTCGTTTTGGCGCCAAATTTTTAAATTTAATTTTTTCGAACACGTTTTTTTTGTTATTTCCCCACCACTCCCCCTTCCTCCACCCCCCACTCTTGCCTCTTTTCCGCATTTCGAAACTTTTGATTTTCTTTCACGAGACGCCATTTTTTTTTTTTTTTAAATCGTTTTGAAAAAGCGCATAGAATTGGAAAGTGAGAGTCAGAGGAGGGGGTAGGGGAAAGGATGAGATTTATTGAGAGAGAGAGAGATAGAGAGAAAGAGAGAGATTTTAAAAGTGTGTGGAAGGAAAGGTTAGAGAAAAACAATAAAGTGTCGCAAAAAAAAAAAAAATAATAACCTCACTTTGTTACATTTCGTTCCTATATCCGCACAATGAGGCGCATTAAAAATATGGGAAAATTGTGGTCAGTTAATCACACAGAGGGCCCCCCCCCCCTCGTTCACCACCTCTATGACTTTTTTTTTACTCTTTTTTTTTTTTATAAATTTCTTTTTTACAATCTATGAAACATATAGTTTACACCCGTATGGTTTTAATGGCCTTTTTTTTTTAAGTCGAATACGGAGAAAACGAATGTTTTTTCCCGTAACGGAAACCGAAATAATAATAATAATAATAATAATAATTTTTCTCTCTTTTTTTTTCATACAATCGATTCGTTTAATAAGAAAAAAAAAATTTTTTTTTTTTTTTTTTTGATGACTCGTAACGGACATTATTCATTAACCGAAGATCAATACCAACTTAACAACATACCCAAATACCGTTCGAACAATGATCATTCATTGTCATCATCATCATCATCATCATCATTATTATTATTACATTTTTTTTTTTTTTTTCGTTTAAGCCGCATTACAACCGCTACTACTTTACTACATCATTCATGAATTCTTTTTCTTTTTTTTTTCTTTCGGTCATAGAAGAAAAAACGGAGTAGTTGCCAGTTCATTTATATTATTGAATTCTTTTGTGTGTGTTTGTGAAATGAACAATTTAAAAAGTTCATTCATTCATTCATTCACTCATTCATTCATTTATTTCTTGCCATTCACCAAAAAAATAAAAAAATGAAAAAAAAAAAAAAAACTTCAATCCACAATGACACCGTACCTTATTATTATTATTTTCTTCATTCATTTACACCTGGGAATGCGTTTAAAAAAAAAAAAAAAACGTTTATTTACAACCTTGCAAGTGCGTGTGTGCGTGTACGTGACGTCATCGCCAATAATAATAATAATTATTTAAATGTGATATGATGATTAATTTTTACCATTTCAATTCGGCCGATTTTTTTTTAATAAATTAAAAATAATAATAATAATAGGGGCATGCATAAACGTTATGGACTGTTGCGAGAGGGAGGGAGGTAGGAAGGGAAGAGGGGACGTAATAATAGTATTAATAATAATAATAAATAATGGGATAAAATAGCAAAACGTTAGAACTCGGATTAAATAGCTTAATAAAACAAATAAATAAAAAATCCTAAGAGTAAATATATATATATATATATAGCAATAATATTATTGAAATAAATAAAGAAAGAAAAAGAGAGAGAGAGATAGAGTGTGTGTGTGTGCGAGAGTGAATTAAAGAGAGAGAAAAAAGGTAAAAAAAAAATAAAATAAAATAAAATAAAAATAAATAAATTGGCACCGACAAATCTCCTTTCAATAAGGTGTCAATTTCCGTTTTTTTTTTTTTTTTTTTTTTTTTTTTTTACCCAAAGTCAGTTTTTGTCGTGGAAGGAAGAATATCGGGGGATTAGCTTTGAATCGACGTATTCATTTTATTGTTATGTTAAATTTATTATTGGATCTTTTCAATTCTCTCCTTCTCCGTCTTTTTCCTTCCTTCTCTCTCTCTCACTCTATCTCTATCTCTTTATAGTTTGTGTCGGTTGTATTTGTTGTAGTTTTGTTGTTTTTGTTGTTGTTGTTGTTGTGCCTTTTTATAGATATATATATATATATATATATTTTTTTTAAATTTGACGTTTTGAGTGTGCGATCCGATCTCGTACAGGGCCGTGATAAGGATAGGAAAAGAAAAAAAAAATTTGATTCGAACAAACGTGGAATGTTTTGTTTATTTCCTTTTTTTTTTCTTCGTCTTTGTCGCAAAGGTGTTTGAAATTTAAAAGGGGGGAAGAAAATTCTTAATCCGACCCTGTTTATTCTTTTTCTTTAACTTCGCATAAGAGAATTATTTCTCTTTGAAGTTTCTAAAAAAAAAAAAAAAAAAAAAAAAAAAAAAAAAAAGGAAAAGAATAAAAGAATTTTTTTTTTTTATGTCGTTCTAATAACAATAATAATGCAATAAATAACAATAATTTGTATTGTTAAGGGTTCGATTATGCTTTCGGAGGGGTTTCAATTAATTTACCATATATATATCGATCCATCGATCCGATAGATCGATCGATCGATCGATATAATTCACATTTTTCAAAATAAAAAAAAAAAAATTGGATCGATAAATAAAAAGTCAAAAGGAAACAATTGTAAAGTTTTGACAAGAAAAAAATAAAATATTTTCGAGAGGAGGGAGAAGGAGGGGGAGGGGTAAATTCGAAAGAAAAATGTGTCTTAAATATCTATTAACACCGCCGCCGCCGCCGTCGCTACCCCCTCCTTATATACGAGTCGAAGAAAACGATTGAAAGAAGGGGGGAAAAAAAAAAAGAAAATTTGTATTGTAAGTTTTACCACCCCCCTTTCGCCTCTCCCCTTCCCCCATTCCTCCATCCCTTCCCCGCCCTGACATTAATAATTTGTTGGAAAATGTGTTGTCAAAAGGCCATTAATGACCATCGTGAAAATAAAGAAAAAAAGAAGAAAATTAGTCGAGTCCTAATTAATAATTAATATTGTTTGCGGTTGTTAATGCCACGACCAACGGTTACGCGCCATCGGAAAAATAATTTTTTTAAAAAAAAATCAAAAGTCGTTTATAACGATGATATATACAGAAAAAGTATCGAAAAGTGGGAAAAGACGAAAACTGAAAAAACTAAAAACGAAAACAAACAAACAAACAAACAACCAAAAACAAACGAGCCATCCAAAAAAAAAAAAAAAACAAACTTTCAATATATATATGTGTATATGAAAGTAACAAAATGTATACAATCGAATTTTAATTATAGCAAAATTGTTAAAAATGAAAAACCGGAAATGATGATGATGATGATGATGATGATGGGGAAAGTGAGTTTAATTAGTTAATTAGTAATTAGAGAAAAATAAAAAAAAATTTTTTTTTTAAATGAAAAAAGAAGAGAAAAAGAGTTAACAAAAGGAATTAATGGATGGTAGTAAAAAGTTTTGCTACCGTTAATGAAAGGCTCATTAATTTCCTAATAATAAGGGTTAAAATTTAGCCAAGTTTATAATATGGCGATCATTAGAGGCGAGGCGTTGCAAATGACCCTCTAAAGATTTATAAGGGTTACCAACTTGACATCTGTTGTTTGTCGCAACAACAACAACAACAACAAAAACAACTCCTCTCTAATTATTTAGGGATGGCGAAAAAAAAAAAAAAATTTTTTTTCTTTTTTTTTCTTTTTTTTTTTTAATCCCTTAACTACTCCTCCTCCCATCGTTCTTTTTCTTTTTTCTTCTTTTTCTTTTTGTTTTGTTTTGTCTATTTAGTTCGTCTGCTAATTCGTCATCTTCGGTTTGCTGTTGTTTCGTGTTATTCCATCGGTTTTCATCTAATTCCTCCTCATTTTTACTTTTTTGTATTTTTGCTGTTTGTTTTGTTCTTTTAGGTTTGCTACTTTCTCGCGTTTTGATGTTTCGTTTGTTGCTTCATATTTCTTTTCTTCTTCTTCCTCTTCTTCGCCTACCTCATCTTTATTACGTCCTTTTGATACTTCATCTTTTTTGTTTTGCTGGTTCGCCTTCTGCTTCGTTCTGTTGTTTCTTTTCCTAATTTCCCATTCTTCTTTCTACTGCTTTATCATCTCCTAATTTGTTTTCACTTCTTCGTTCGCTTATATTTCGTCCGGTACCTCATTTCCGTTTTCTTTTTCGGTTTCCTACTTAGTCTTTTTCTTTTTTTACGGTTTTCACACGTTCAATCAAAAATATAATAATTGTTTTTCCCTCGCTTTCAAAAAAAAAAGTTTTAGGGTCATTTAAAAAAAAAAAAAAAGATGGTGGCGAGACAAAAGTTTTGCCACCTACCACGTCAATTTGTTAAATCGTCGGTTCGACGATGCTAACAAGGCCGTAGCAGGGAGTAAGTCGATTTGAAAAGTCAACAATGGGGAGAAAAAAAAAAAAAAGAAAAATTTGACCATTGTAATGATATGAAAGAGAGGGAAAAAGAGAGAGAGATAGAGAGAGAGAGAGGTTTTAAGGGACTCAGGTGTAAGAAAAAATGAGAGTTGAAAGTGGTGTGGGTGGCGGTGGCGGGGGTGGTGGTGGTAGTTTCGTTATTCAAGCGTTAAAAGTTGAATCGAGAATGTTTTGTGTGTGTGTGTGTGTGTGTACCTTTTTTTCGATTCGCCAACCTTTTTTTTCTTTTTTTTTTTTTTTTTTGTAAAAATCGTACCTTATTTCATTGATAAAATTTTTCAAGGTTGGTCACACAACCTCAAACCTTTCTTTATTTTGTAAATTTATGAATGATTTTTTTTTCCGAACAAACAAACACTTGATTTTTCACAATTACAACGTGAATGGTTGAATGAACCGGAGTCGGTTAATTTTTTCAAGTGGATTTTTTTTTTTTTTTGTTAACTAATTCCACGTTGAAAATTTTTCTTTTTTCCACATTTTATGTTAATATAAAAAATTTAACTCAACCGATTCGAATCGTAAAATTTTTGTTTTCTTCTTCTTGCTGTTGATTTTTTCTCTTCCTTCCACGACATTTTATTAAAAGAAAAAATAAAAAAAACATTCATTCATGATTTTCTAAAACCACGTACGCTCTTACACACGTTTCATTATAAAAAATTATATTTAAAAAAAAAAAAAGAAAAAAAAAATGAAAATGAAAATCGTGATCGGGCTATTCTCATGCAGAATTTAGAGATTAATCATTGTCAGAATATTTCTGTGAACAGTAGCAAAAGGATTTGATTGCTCTCTGTAACGAGATCTCGTCAAAAAATCATTAAGAAAAATCTTTTCGATTAATAATACTGACACAAAAAAAAAAAAAAATTTTTTTTTTCTTTTTTAGACGATTTCTTATTCTCTCTCTCTCTCTCTCTCTTTCTCTCCTTCTCTCTCTATCTTTCTTTCTTCTAAAAAGATTTGAATTAAGAGGAGAAAAAGAAAAAAACGACACGAAAGAAGAATGAGAGAGAAAGAGAAGGAGAGAGAGAGAGAAAAAGAAAATTTGTAGGAGTTTAATGAGATGGAGAGAGTTAGAGAGAGAGGGAGAAGAGATGAGCGGGGGGTTAAACAAAGGAAAAATTTTCTTTCGTAAAGAATTTATTTCATACAATATTAAATAAAAAAACAGGAAAAGGAAATAAGAAGAAAGAATGAAAGAAAGAAGGATTTAAAATTATAATAAAAAAAAATGACAAGGAAAATAATAAAATTTAAATTCGGACAATCTTTCTTTCTTTCTTTCTTTGTTAAAATTAATTTATTACCGTTTAAAAAACTTTAATATTATTATTATTATTATTATATAAACAAAAACAAAACAATTGTTTATAAAACGGGGGGGGGGTGAAGTGGGAAGAGGAGGGATAAAAAAGATTAACGTTGTAAAAGTGATGTGATATATATAAATATATCGAATTTAAAGTTTTTTATTATCATTATCATCATCATCATCATCATCATCATCATTCTTCTTCCACGTTTTTGTTGTTCCTGTTTTTTTTTTTTTTTTTTTGTATACGAAAGGTAAATTGAATTATAATACGACAAGAGAGAGAAAAATTAAATAAATGTTTTATTATATAAATAAATTATTCGATTAAACTTTTGACCTCCCTCCCACCCCCGCCTCCTCTCCTCCCGGGAATAAATAATAACTTTTTGTTAAATAATTTAAAATAATTTAAAATAATTTAAATAAAAAAAAAAACCGCGGGAATTTAATTTTTAAAAGAATAAAGTTTTCAAAACTAAAGAGAAAAGTCGGAAAAATAAATAAATAAATAAATAAAATGATTAATATTAATAATAATAATAATAATAATAAATCGGGGGGGGAGGAAAGGGTTTTATCGTAACGTCGACAAATTTCCCTTCGTGAACGGAACGGAAGGGAAAATGGTCGCGTAATATTACTATTACTATTATTATTATTTAAAATCGAACGAGTTGGGAAAATTTATTTAATTATTAATTAATTACCGGAAAAAAAGGAATGTATGAGTGCTCGGATGAATGAATGAATGAATGAATGATTGAATGAACGAATGAATGAATGAACAAATGAAATGAATTATTATTTAATGTGAAATTAATGGGGGAGGAGGGGAAGAGAGAGAGAGAGAGGGATTGATCAACGTTTTTCACGCGCATCACTTTTAAAATGAATGTTTGTATATGACGTCATCGTTTTTTTTTTTTATTACTGGAAAGAAGAAGAAGAAGAAGAAGAATCATTATTATTTGATTACCCGAGTAAAAAAAAATTTTTTTTTTTTTTTCTTTAACGGTGAAATTGTGTAACATGATCGTAATTTTTACATATTATTATTATTATTATTATTATCATAACCGACTCGTGTGATTACCATCATCATCATCATCATGGGTATGTGATATTTGTCGACTCATAAAAGAAAAAAAGCGGTAAAAATTATTATTATTATTATTTTATAATAATGTGATTCATTGTTCTCCATGAGAATGAAATCGGAAAAAAGAAAAAAAAAAAAAAAATCAAACAAATAATTTTTTCCATAATCATCATCATCATCATCGTCATCGTCATCATCGTAATCATCATTATCATCGTCATCGTCGACGTCATCGTCATCGATCGTAGCCGCAAAGAAACGTTTGTTTTCGAACGAAATGATACTAATTTAATTTTTTAAGAACGTAAATTAATAATAATAATAATAATGATAATGATAGTGATAATAATAATGATAATGATAATAATCATAATGATAATGATAATAATTTAATTCAAGGTTATTTGAGAAAGTTTTTGTGCAAAAAAAAGTTGCAAAAATCGATGGTAATGACGTGGCATCATCATCATCATCATAACCATTCAAAAATTTAAAAAAGAGAGAGAGAGAGAGAGAAAAAAAAGGAACGATTGTTTATTATTATTATTATTATCATCATCATCGGAATGTGGCTCCTTTTTTTTTTTTTTGCTGGTCATTTTCTTCAACCATTGATTGTAATTTTCGTTTGTTGATTCGTTTAATTGGTAAAGTGTTGTTGTTGTTGTTGTTGTGACTACTACCATTTCTTCTGCTTTTCTTCTTCTTCTTCTTCTTCTTGGTGGCCGTTAATATTATTTTATTCACCCGTCATAACAGTTTCCATTTTTTTTTTCCCGTTTTCTTCTGGGATTTTTATGAATGAACGAAACATTTTGTTAAAATAATTTTTCAAATGATATTTTAAAGGAATTTGAAAGAAGAAAATGGGGGGTATTATTAATTCTTCGACTTCTTTACCAGAAGAAGAAGAAGAAGAAGGGGTAGGGATACAATCGATCGTTCTTTCCATTAAAAGTCAATCGCGGGTAAATTAAAATTTTAAAAATCAACATGTGTGGCCGCCATGACACACCATCGACTACCGTATTTAAAAAGGTATTCTTTATTTTAATCCATTCTTTTTTTTTTTTTTATTCTACTCTACCCTTTCTATTCCCTTCGTCATCTTTTTTCTAAATTAACGTGGTGTCAGATTAAATAATAATAATAATAATAATAATTAACTAAAAGTAATAATTGAAAATATTAAAAATTTATTCTTTTTTTTCTTTTGTCATTTGAACATTTTTTTTTTTTTTTTTAAATATGTGAATGAATCGGTTTTAAATATATATATATACCTGAATTGATGATGATGATGATGATGATACCTTAAAAAGGTATTTTATTTTTTTTAGAGAATATGAATACAATGACACCCCATATAAAATAAGAATGGATCCATTATCATTATTCGAAAGTAATAGTAGAAGGTGTGAAGAAAAGAAAGAAAAATTCTCTATGAAAACATCATTGATGGTGAGTCAGTATTTTTATTTTAACTCATTTTCTTTATGTTTAACTTACGTAACGGTGTGGTTTTTTTAAATTGAAAACAAAAAAAAAATACGTCGTTCGTTTCGGTAATTGACGTCATTCAAGAAGGCTGCGTTTTTTTTTTTTTTTTTTTTTTTTTTTTTTTTTTTGTAAATCCGAAGAAGTGTATACGATTTGTGTGTCACATAAATGGGGTGGGGAGGGGGGAAATTTTTTCGAGGGTGCAGTCAGTCATGTTTTTTTTTTTTTTGTGTGTGTGCGTCCCGTACCTGACAGACAGTTTGGCACCGAAACACAACCCAGTTTATTCTATACATAAATATGAAAATAAACGTTTAGCTTATGGAAAAAAATTATCATCATCATTATCATCGTTGGGTTTTTGCATTTGTTCGATCGACAGGATAATTTAATTTGATTATTATTATTATTATTTTAAATATGTATTTTCCATTTTCATTTTTATTTTCACTTTCCCGCCATTTTTAAAATTTAAAAAAAAAAAAAATGTTGAAAAGGTTGAATGTATATAACGATTACGATGACGTCATCAAATTTTAAAAAGTGTTCGCGAACGGAAAAAATTTAAAAACGAGTAGCGCGCACGTAGTACGTAGTGACGACGACGTAGTAGTTTCTTCTTAGATGACGTTAAGCTCACACTTTTTTTTATTACCCATCAATATTTTTCTTACGATTTTTCGTTTTTAATTAACCTTTTAAGGTTTTCCATAAATGGGTAACGCAACAACCGTCCTCCATTTTCTTTTTCTTTTTTTTTAATGATTTACGTTTAATATTAAAATGTTTTTTTTTTTTACTTTTATATTTTTTGTAACCTTTGATTGATTTATGTGTCGGGAAAAAAAGAAGGAAAAAAAAAAATTTTTTTTTTGTTGCAGTTTAAAGTTAAAAAAAATAAAAAATAAAAATTTTTGTTGTTGTTGTTGTTAAAAAGTCATTAACTGCAGTCAGGGTCGGATAAAGGGTGTGAGTAAAAAAAAAAGAAAACGAAAAAAAAAGGATAGATATATTAAAATTGAATTTATGAGTTATAGACTATCGTATATTTATATATATATAAATATACGATACAAAAGAAAAAGGGAAAAAAAATTATGCTTGTCCGTGTGCGTGTGTGCGTGCGTGAGTGCGTATATATATAATCGTTTAATGTTTAAACATTTATGGCGACAACAATATAAACATTTGATTGCTGCTCTCCAATGGAAAACAGATTAAAATCAAATTGTTAGCAGCTGAAAAAAAAAAAAAAAATTTAGGGCCTTTTTTATATATATAACCCCCCCCTCTCTCTCTCTCTCTCTCTGTCTTTGTGATAGTTTGAGGATCATCTCTTAAAATTAATTCGAATCGGAAATTTTTTTTTTTTTTTAAATTTTTAAACGTAATAAAAATAACGAAAACATTAAAATTAAAAACGTACCATGTTTTTCCTTTTCTCTCTCTCTGTCTCTCTCACACACACGTCGATTCCATCTTCTATCACTATCTATATCCCATAGCTTCGTCAAATAAATTCGTATTATATTCGTTTCTTTGTCCGCCATTTTGTGACGTAATCAATTGGTCATCAACGAGTGGGAAACAAAAAGAAAAACTTTCATGAATTCATTAAAATTTTTTAGCGGGAAATTTTTAAATTTGTTTTTGTTTTCCTGTTAAAGGAAAGGAAATGACGTCATAATTGAAATAATGAAAAATTTAAAAGATTATTTAATTATTCATAAGAACAACGTAAAAAAAAAAAAAAAAACGGACGTTACATTTTTTTTTTTTTTGTTTTATTTTATTATTATTATCATTATTTTATTAATCGATTGATTGATTGATTGATCGAAAAAAATCGTTAATAATAATAGTAAGATATTGTCGTCATCGTCGTCGTCGACGTGAAAAATCGTAAAAATATTAAAATGTTATAAAATGTATTTAAAAAAAAAAAACGTTTTTTTTTACGACTTGTTTTTATAATGGCGGATATTGTTGTTGTTGACGATTGAAATTTTCCTTTATTTTATCTCTCTCTCTCTCTCTTTCTCTCTCGCTAGTGTATTTTTTCCCGCATTCATTTCGGGTCCGAAAAAGGGCAAAAAGAGATAAACTTTTTTTTTTTTACTTTTTTTTTATATTTTGGTATAATATTATTTAAATTTTATAAGTTAAACGTTAAATAGAAAATATGAGCGACAAGTAAGTTTACGAGGATATGATACAAAACGAGTTTATGACGGGTCATATCTTTATAGATAGGGATGTGACGCGGTCGTCGTAACCGTTTTATTCTCATATTCCTTCCTTTTTTACATTCCCCTCCCTTCCCCATCTTCCCCCCTTTCCGATCTTCTCCGTGCTTTTCTCTCTCTTTCTCTTTCTCTGTATCATCCCGTCGTCCGTTCATACTCCATCCCCTTGTATATAAAGTTCTCGTGAAAGTTATTATTATTATTTTTTTTTTCCTTTTTACTCTTCCGCCCCCTCCTTCCCTCCCCCCGTCTCTCTCTCTCTCTCTCTTTCTCATAACGCCTTTCTCGATTTCCCTACCCTGCTCTTTTCTTCTCTGTCTTTTTCCCACCGTTTACCCTCATCTCCTCCGTTGTTCAACTTTTCTCCTTTTCCAAGTCGTAACTTCCGACGTTACATTTTCCGGGAATTTTACATTTTTCCGTGATAAGGACCTCGGAAACGGCCCCTTATCCACTTTTATTTCTATTTTACGGGTTTTTATACTCCGAAAGGGGATGATAAAGTCATTACAACAATGTTTCTATTGTTGATTTAATTTTTTTTTTTTTTTTTTTTTTTTACTCAAATGAGTATGAGATTTTTATTTTATTTTCGCAAAACAGTGAGAGAGAGAGAGTGAGAGAGAGTGAGAGAGAGAGAGAGAGAGAGAGAAAATGTTAATACGGTTAATTTTTTTTCTCAATCACTCCCGGAAAAATTTTATTTTTATTTAAGTTCATTTTTACGAATTAATCTCTCTCCCGTTCGATTTTTCTAGAAATCCCGATTCGATAATGATCAATTTTTTTTTATTTTGTGACGTAATTCGATTGGTGCCACGTTTTTTTTTTTTTTTTTTTTTTTGTACACGTCGTGGGAGTGTGTAAGATTCACAAATGAGTAGAAAATGGTTGGTGGGTATTCGAAACGACAAAAGGTATAAAATACGTTGGATAAATCATTATCATCATCAATCAAACTCCTCTCCTTGACGACCGCTAACGAATTATATAAAAGAATAATAATAATAATAATACAAGAGATTCCGGCATTACAAAGAAATTTTTTTTTTTTTATTTTTTTTTTATTTTGATGCATGTATTATTATTATTATTATTATTATTATTATTATTATTATTAAATCTTTTATAAATCCATTAGAAAATGTTTCAATAAAAAAAAAAAAAGAATGATGGTAATGGTAGTAGTAACAGTAGTTAAAATAATAATAATAATAATTCGCGTTTTGAAAAGAGGGACGAGGGAAGGAGGGAGAAATAAAAATAATAATGATGAAGAAGAATATTATGTTACGAGCCGCCATTTTGTTTTTGTTTTTCTTTCACTTTAGTGGTGTTGTGTGGTAAAACGGTAGCTATGAATATTTTCGGTTCATCCATTGAATAACGATTTTTTTTTCTTTATCGTCATCATCATCATCATTATCATCATCGAATTCCTTTGTCATATTCATTATTTTCCGTATATGTATTTTACTTTTTCAAAGGAAACAACTTAATGCTCCCGTCACGTTTTTTTTTTTTTTTAACACCGACGACATTTTTTTATTTATTTATTAAAATGAAATCGAATATAAAAACAAATGAAAAATGGAAAATGAAAAATGACTTATAGAATTTAATAAATTAAATGGATAAATGATTCTTTTTAGAGGGGAAAAAAAATTTTTTTCCCTTATTATAATGAGTGATAATGATTAATATAATTATCGTAAGTTGATTGATTTATTGATTTTAATAAATATCTCGAATTAGTTTTTCTTATAAAAAAAAAAAGGCAAACGGAAAAGTTTAAATTGATATTTACGATCTGAAGAAAAAAAAAGGAAAATGGCGGATTTCGAATTTAGAAAAACGAATGATAATAATAATGAGAATGTATACAAAAAGATATAAAAATGAATTTAAACATAAAAGAATGATGATGATGATGATGATGATGGCACATATCCACCATCGATGAAATTTACCACGGAGAAAATTGACTTTTATCACTGTTAAGTAATAAAATCACTCGTAAAAGAACTCCCGTGAACAGATCATAAAAATTCATTTTGAATTGCATGGATTCAGGTGACCGATAAGTAAGAGGGGTGGGGGTGGTGAGTATAACGACGAAAAATTTTTTTTTGTCTGCTTCCACTTTTTTCTTTTTGTTTTAAACTTTAATCTCCTCGTATCTTTTCTTTCTTTCTTTTTTTTTAAAAAAAAAAAACCGTTTTCCTTAAATCTAATTTATTTCTTTAAAATTTATATTTAAATCGATATTAAGATTCTTTTTTTTTTTATTTTCGAAGTGGAAGTAGAAAAGTACGGCGGGGATAAGTTGAGAAGGGGGATGGGAGGGAAAAGGGAAAATTCCAAACGAAATTAATGAAAATCAAATTTATTACACCTTTTTTTTTTGGGAAAATGATTCGAAAAAGAAAAGAAAATGGCGGAAAAGAAAATATTGGATACGAATGATTCTTATGACACGTCAAAAATAAAAATTTTATTATTTTGCGTGCGTACGTGCGTTAACCATTTGTAAAATTTCAACTCCTGGATTGAATTTCAACCCTATTATTATTGTTTTAAAGCCACGAAATGATTTAAAATATTATTCTTTTTTTTTTTTCTATTTCCACGAGAAAAGTTTTTTCTTTTTTTCTTTTTTACATTTGAAAAGGAAAAAAAAGAAAGTAAAAAAGAAAAGTTTTTCTTTCCCCCAATCGACCGACCACGAACGTATATATATCTATCTATCTATCTATCTATCTATTTGACCGTTCGGGGAAGGAACAAACGACCCTTAACTATTGACCCGTAATATTTCAAACTCCGTCTTATTTTTACCGGGTTTTTACTGACCGCTTCCATCCCCCCACCACTCCCGCCTCCTACCCCCTCGTTCGGATTATTTTCTTCTTCAAATTGAAAAGCAAACATTATACGAAAAGGATTTTTTTTTGTTTTCTCTTTTCTCTTGACCCTCCCTTCCTTTTTCTAACTTTTTCTAAATTGATATTATTTTCAAAATGGCGGATTTTTTTGTTTTTTTCGTAGAATAAGTTTAAATGGGGAATGTTTGTTATATTTTGTTTTTAAATCGAGGTATCGATTGTTTTGATTCGATATTAATTTAAATAATCGAATTCGTAACACGACATCATCATCATCATTTGAACGATGATACTAGTTAATGGCGTCGGTAATTAATAGAGCACGCAAATGGTACACGCACGCACGCACACGCACACACGCACGTACGGATTCATTGGTTGGTACATTCATTGGTATAATGTGAGATTAATGTCCGTTGGCGTTGTTTTCTCGGTTGTTCTCGCATTATCACTCTTGTAATGGCCGGATAATTACTTTAAAACCTGATTGCATTCGTGAATGTCTCTCTCTCTCTCTTTCTTTCTCCATCTCTCTTTCTCTTTCATTTATCATTTCGTTTCGCGGTTTAACAATCGTTCGGTTAAATTGTCAGGTCGTCGGTCGGGTGTTTCTACCTTTTGGGATGAGAAAATATTACGCGGATGAGAGTTTCGTGCGTGCGTGCGTGCGTGCGTGTGTGCTCGTGCGCGTGTTTTTGCGTCCGTGCATGCGAGCGTTTATGTGATTTTCCTTTTTTTAAATTTATTTTAGATAATAATGATGATAATAACGATGATGATGATAATAAAATGATTTTTTAAGACGAGTATTAAATCATTAACTTTGACCTCCATTTTTTTTTTTTTTTTCGTTTCAGAAGAAAATTTTTTTTCTCGATATTTTCTTAAACATTTTTCTCTCTGCTGTGTCTTTCTCTTCTCACTTTTTCTACTCCTTTTTTCTCTCTCTCTCTCCCTGTCCTACCACATTCTGTTTCTCTCTGTTGTCTTTTTCGTTCTCTCTCTGTCTCTGTTGTCTTCCCTCTCTTTTTCTGCTTCTTTTCTCTCTCTCTCTCTCTCTGTCCTATCTTTCTTTCTCTCTATTCTCTTTTCTCTCTCCCTGCTCTCTCTTTCTCTCTCTTTTTTCACATTCTCACTTTTTACCTTTCTCTCTCTTTCTGTCCTATCTTTCTCTCTTTCTCTCTCTTGTTCTCTTTCTTCCATTTTTTTCTCACACTTACTCAGTCATTTCTCTCCGCTTTGGTCCAGTTCTCTCTCTCTCTCCGTCCTCACTCTTTATTCATCCTCTCTTTCTCACACATTTTCTCTCCCTTTTTTTTGCCTCTTTCTCCCCCCTCTCTCTGTCTCTCTACCTGTCATTTGCCCTCGTTAATTTCTCCATACGTTACCGACGACGGCAAACGCAATTTTCTCCCTCCCCCCCTCTCTTTTTCTCTCGTCATTTTCACTTTGTCGGTTGTTAATTTTTTTTTTTTTTTTTGTTTTTTGTTTTTGCAAATTACTCCGACGTCGATAATCGTCGTTATTATTACTCTCAAATGAATTAACCGCGTAGTAAAGTCACGGAATTAAATTTTCTCTCCCCCCCCCCCTCTCTCTCTCTCTCTCACTCTTTATTCGATATTCCTACCGGACAAAAAAAAAAATTTTTTTTTTTTTTTTACAAAAACGTGTGCGTGTGTGTGTGTGTAACGCGGTTAATTTCACTCTCGTATTAAATAATAATTATTTTTTTTTTTTTACCGAAAAAAAAATGATGGAAATCATTAATCAATGCCAACAAACACAAACAAACAAACAAACAAAAATTTTTTTTTTTAAAAAAGAAATCGGGATTCATCACGAGGAATGATAACGATAACAACAAATCTAATGATAAGAGGAACGTTTAACGTATTTTGTCAAAAAATCGTTTGTCGTTTGTTTTATTATTATCATCGTACAATCGAAATCAAACAAATTTTTTATTAATAACTCGTTTCGAAGGAGGGGTAGGGGGGAAAACTCCAAGTTTTTTTTTTTTTTTTTAGACTCAATTAAACTTTAAATTCTTGAGTTTATGTTTTTTTTTTTTTTTTTTTTTTGAAATTTAATTGACCGGTCAACAACATATAAGTAATAAATTTGAAAAAAAAACCATTAAAAACTAGATTAAGTGGTTTATTACCTGGATTCGGACATAGATTTATCAGAGAGACAGGAAAGAAGACAGTAAAGACAGTAGGGTGTCAGTGAAAAAATGGAAAGAGAAAAAAAAAACAATAATAATAATAATAATAAAAGGAAAAAAAGGAAAAAAAAAATTCAAAATGTTTTATTTTTTCTGTGTGTTTGTGTGTTTCCGATGAGGAATCAAAAGAGAAAAAGAAAAAATTCAGGCACCGCCGTTTGTTTGTTTGTTTGTTTGTACGTACGAGAAAGTCGAAATGATTTTTCGAATCTTGTAATTAACACGAAATTTGGGGTACAAACACGTTCGTTTCGTTTGTTTTCACGTTTTTGTATTAAACGCTCCGATAAATAAATAAATCATCATCATCATCATTATTATCGATTTTTTCGATTTAGAAAAATTTCGAAATTCTATTCAGACAAACGGAGGTTTGTCGAAAAATTACGAATTTACGAATGTACGAAACATTTTTTTCCTATCCACGATGATGATGACAAATTTCAAACGGATTTTTAAATTTTTTCCCTCCATCTTTTTTCATCTTATTGTCTTTCATCATATCCTTCCTCTCTCTCTCTCTTTCTCTCTCTCACTCTCTTTCCCCCTTCGTTCAACGTCGCGATTATAAATTACACTTATTTATTTATTTATTTATTTGCCATTTATTATGTAATAAATTATGCGTCATAAATTTCAACCCTCTTATTATTATTATTATTATTATTATTATTATCATCATCGTCACCACACCTTTTTTTATTCGTTTAGTTTAGTTGGTAGGTTTTGTAGTATTAACGATCGAAATCTTAATAATAATGAAAATCATTTGCGATTATTTTCAATCGATCAAAATATCTCGAAAAATTTTATTAATCGAATAACATTACAGAAAAACAATATGGCGGAATTTAAATTCGGTTGAAAATGAAGTACGTAATGATGATAATGTTAATAATATTGATTAGTGTAGGTGAGGAGGGAGAAGGGAGGGTGAAGGAAGGGATGATTCATTTTATAATGATGATGATGATGATGATGGAAAAACTCGATCGTTATGTTTTCTTTCTTTTCCTTTTCCATGACAATCCGGGAAAATTCAGTGAGGAAAAAAAAGGTGAAAAAAGGGAGGGTAGGGGGGTGTTCAGCGGTAAGGAAGGAAAAACCTTTTTTTTTTTTTTTATACAGTTTTACAAATGATTCTGTCAAGTCGTAATCCGATGAAATTTTATTATATAAAATAATAAAAAGAAAAATTTTTTTTCAAAATTCATATTTAACTTACGTTAAATAAAATCAAAATAAATAAACAGTAAAAAAAAAGTCGTCGAAACTCTTTCCCCTTCCCCACCTCCCCCATTCGTTTTTCTTTTTCTCTCTCTCTCTCACGGGGAGGGGGAAGGAGGAGGAAACGATTCAAAAACATTATGAAAAGAAGTGATGATAATATTCAAGTATCGTTATATACGATGGAAGAGTGAGAGAGAGAGAGAGAGAGATATGTCAGTTTTTGTTTTTCCAGATGGTTCCAGAAAATTTTTATCCATTTTTTTTCGAGGGGGGGATGGAGGGAGGGGTTTCCTACGGGAAAATTTCGGGGTACATTCGATAAAATAATTTAAAAATTATTTGACAAAATTTTTAATGTTAATTACACGAACGATGATGAGTCGGTGGTTTGTTGTTTTGGATCGTTTCGGTTGTTTGTTCGGTTGCTTCCACGTACAAAATCGTGGCAGAGTTAAAAAAAAAAAGGAAAAATAGGAATTTGCATGAAAAGCCTCGGTAAGATTATGTTATTCCGATAACCGAATGATTCATGAGACGAAGAGGCAATGACAAAAGAATAAATCAAATTGAGAAAATCCAAGGGAATGGAGAGAATGGCGGTGGAAAAACTCGTACACGCACATGAGACCATCATCCATCCATAATTGTGTGATAATATCTTCTTCTGCTGGAAAATATATATATATAAACCTCCTGCCCCTCCCCCTGTCCCCTCTAAAAAAAATCTCCCTTTTATATTTTTCATTCTGTTTTTTTGCACCCCCCTTTCCCCTCCCTCTCTATTCATTTCCTTGAACATCGTACGGATTTTCTATTGTTTTACCGCCGTGATAATAATAATAATAATAATAATAATAATAATAATAAAAGGTCGATCGAGTTAAATTTTTTTTCTAATCCCACGTTTGAAAATTTCAAATTTTTATATATATGGGATACCAGTGTAAGAAGTAAATGTTGTTGTTGTCGAATAAAAAATAAAAATATATATATATCAAGCAATTAATCAATCATTCGTGAATGATAATAATAATAATAATACAAAATGGCGTCATATTAATAATAATAATAATAAAATAATCGGAATTGATTATTATTGATTGGTTTTAAATATGGCCGCGTATAAATGTATACACCGCCCAAAAAGTTGTTTTTGTTTTGTTTTTTTTTTTTTTTTTTTTGGTAGGTACGGATAATAATGATTACGTCTTGAAGAATGATTGATTGATTGGATTCTGGTGTGACTGTGTGTGATTTCATTCTGCGGTGAGAGATTTATATAACAATGGTTCCATTCCAAAATCATCATTTGTGCCATCCTTTTACAGAATCCTTTTTTTAGAAAAGGAAGTCATTTTGTTTTGCCTGATGTGTTTTCCTCCCCCTTCTCACCTTTCGTTCCCTATTACTACCCTATTCCATAATCATTCCTGATTTATTCTAAAAGTGTTTTTTTTTTTTTTTTTTAATTTTTATAATATTTTTTTCTTTCCAGTTTTTTTTTTTTTTTTTTTAAAAACTGGAAAATTTAACGGTTGATTACGTTCTGTATTGATAATAATTTCGATGATTTTTCCACCCCGTTTATTTCATCCCTTAAAATATCAACAAGGAAGGGGGGGAAGCAAAAAAAATTTTTTTTTTTTTTTTAATATTAATTTTGTATATTGTTTTAAGTATTATTATTATTATTATTATTATTATTATTATTATTATCCACCATTAAACACGACAAGGCTACTTGTCGGGGTTTTTAAGTATTTATCCGAGGTTTCTACCCGATTCCTTAGGGACAAATACTCGAATTTCGGTGGTGCCACTTATTATAAGATAGCACCACATCAATTCTTGAAGGTCTTCCTGAGTCCATCTTTTTATTCGATGGGAACGATTTGTCTCCTGAACTGGGCTCCAGTGACTAACATCTTTGGAGTGGCCAGGATCAGAAGCAGTGAAATTCACATTCTCGTCGAGCTGCCTCAGGTCGACAGTAGAACAAGATTTGTTTTTTGGTTCTTACTTTGTCTTGTTCTCATTTTTTTTTTTTTGCTCTTTTTAAGCCAACGGCACGTGGCGTTCTCAAACGGTCACCCATCCAAGTTTGCACCACGCCCGATGCTGCTTAACTTCGGTGATCGTACGGGAACCGGTGTGACCAGCACGGTATGCCCGTTGACTTTTATTATTATTATTATTATTGTCGTGAATTCGTGTCGTCTGCTGTATTTTAAACCCGGTTTTGAGATTTTAAAAATTTATTCGTAATCGTTTCCTGTTGAAAAATAAAGAAAATTTCCACGTTTTTCCTCTTTCTCTTTTTCTTTTTTTTTCTTCTTCCACGACAAATTAATACATATTAATAATTTAACATTAATAACGTAATAAAAAAAATTTTTTTTTTTTATAACAATGATAAATAATGATTCCTTTTTTTCCCCGTCGGGATTTAATCCCAGGTGAGAGAGATTTTTACCTTTTTCATTC
>NW_002987371.1:210649-225868 GCF_000006295.1 Pediculus humanus corporis
CCTTTTCTACATCCATATTGTTCAGAGGAAAATGTTTTTTTCTTAAATGCCCATAAATCTTTTCAGCAATAATAGCTGTTATTATTTATACATTGTGGGCAAACAGGTTATCGGCCGAAAATCTTTCGGTTCCGTAGCTCCTGATTTTTTGGCAGCAAATACGTTTTTCCCGTGGTTATCCATTCTGGCATTTCTTGCCGTCCCATTATTAATTTATTTATGGATACCAGTAAATACTTATGGGTACTTGTAAAATTCTTAATCCAGAAGTTTTGTACCCTATCTAATCCGGGACTTTTCCAATTGGCCGTGTTTTTTAGGCATGTTTCTAAATCCGCCATTCTTACATCCGACATTGTTGAAGAAGCAATCCAGGCATGTGCTTCTTTTTCTTTATTCATCCATGTAGAGTTCTTATTTAATGGATGAGATTTTTCCCAAATATTTGACCAAAAGTCTGCCATTTTTTCTACATTTAAGGTGCTGAATCCATTTTGTATGTTCTTTATTATTATTATTATTATTATTATTATTATTATTATTGTCGTGAATTCGTGTCGTCTGCTATATTTTAAACCCGGTTTTGAGATTTTAAAAATTTATTCGTAATCGTTTCCTGTTGAAAAATAAAGAAAATTTCCACGTTTTTCCTCTTTCTCTTTTTCTTTTTTTTTCTTCTTCCACGACAAATTAATACATATTAATAATTTAACATTAATAACGTAATAAAAAAAAATTTTTTTTTTTTATAACAATGATAAATAATGATTCCTTTTTTTTTTCCCCGTCGGGATTTAATCCCAGGTGAGAGAGATTTTTACCTTTTTCATTCCTTATTTTTCTTTACATAACCCCCCTTTCCCCCTATCTGTCTCTCTCTCTCTCGAACATCTTTTCTTTTTTTTCTTTCTTTTCTCATTTCGTTAAATGGTGAGTAAATAAAGGGAAAAAAGAAAAAAAAAATGAATAACGTACATGTACGCGCCATTTTGTCATTTCAAGTCATTCATCTACTATGTGCAATTACACGGTTTGCCGATTTTTAGTAAATATGAACCATAATATCCACTCGACCGAATCTAATTTATTGTATTTTTTTCCTTTTTTTCTTGTAAAAATAAATTCTAACGTTTAATAATAATAATAATAATAACAATAATAATAATAACAACAATAATAATAATAATAAATTTTTTTTTTGAATTCGTTCGTTCGCGAATTCGCGAATTTGTCAACAAATATATCGTTTTTTTTTGAAAATAACGGTTTTTTTGATTCGAATGACAATTGTTGGTTTTGGCAACACCGCATTCGAACGCCGCGACAGTAGCGTTGTAGTCGCAGCAACAGGCGCATATTTTTTTGTATAATTTAATGCCGCGTAACCGTTTTTTTTTTTTTAAAATAACCGTTTTTCACGTTCGATTTTAATAATTTTTTGTTTTTATCGATAAAAGTATTAATTGGTTGTCGCCATTAAATAAAAAAAACGACATTTTTCTTTTTTGTGTTACGTATGTATACATATATCAAATTAAAGTGACAAATTTGGATTGTTGGATGTCTCTAATGAGTGAGTAAAAGAGAGAGAGAGAGAGAGAGAGAAACGTTAGAAAATGTATATTTTTCTAAAGATTTTTAGTATAGAATAATAATAATAATAAATAATACGTTTGAATGAAAGAAAATAATGGTGGTAATATAGAGAGAGAGAGAAAAGAAAACGGCAGATGCCATTTATTTTTAAATAAAATTCAAAATATTTTTTAACAAAAAAAAAAAAAAAGAAGGAAAAAAGACATATTGAATTTAATTTCAATGGATTTTCGACTTTTGAACTTTTTTTCTTTTTTTTTTTTTTTATTATAAAACAATTTTACGGATCCGTGAGTTTCATCTTTTGTTATAAATAATATATATAATGCACGATGATGATGATGATGATGAAATAAACTATAAAAATATGTTTTTTTTTATATTGTTATTATTATCATTGTAAAAATTTTGTAATTGTCAGATTTTAGGTGCGATTAATTTTTTTTTGTAATAGTTTATTGTAAATTAATACGTTACGGTAGGTGATGACATTTTTTTTTTTTTTGTCTCATCGAAATTATTTTGTATGATAAATTCGTTGATTAATTTAAAATATTAATAATAATAATAATAATTAATTCGATAATCGTTTAATTAACGATGTGTACGAGTAATTATATAGAGCGGGGAATTGTTTTGGGTGAATCAGTTGTCAGGATGGCCGAGCGGTCTAAGGCGCCAGACTCAAGGTCGACCTTATCCGATGTCGTCGGATTCCGAGCGTTCTGGTCCTCACTGAGGGCGTGGGTTCGAATCCCACTTCTGACAAATATTTTTTTTTTTTTTTATTTCGTAAAAAATTCTTTTATATGATGATTGTAAACGTCTTAACGTGAATTTAAAATCACGTGACGGTTTTTTTTTTTTTTTTTTAAATAAATTCATTCGAAAAAATGGGAAATCAACGATATCGGGTTCGATCGATAAAAATGTCATCGATTTTTTTTTTGTTCGTTTGTTTGTTTTATTTTCTCCTCACCCCCCATTTTTTCGAATGTGTGTTTGCGATATTGAATGGCGTTAATTAAATAAGTTTTAAAATTAATTATCGATAGGTCTTCCATATATTAATACAAACATTCGTTATGGCCGCATGCGACATCTCGCGTAATTGAAACGAACTATCAGTCGGCAAACAACTTTAAGTAACGAAATTAACTTGTTTAATATTAAAATTTATTTTAAAAAAAAGAATAAATAATTTGGACATAAAACATGAAAAGCACGCACAATAGGTTAAGAAGTAGAAAATTCAAGATTGAAATAGAAGAGTTTTTAACAGCTGAACAAGATCAGGCATTATGAAAAGGTAATCCTCAAAGTCCGCCAAAACAGTATGGCCGACTTTGCCAATAACGATAGAAAACTATCGACCATTTAATCTGCGGTTGTCCGATATTGGCAAAACATGAATACTTAGAAAGGCACAATAAAAGTTGTCAATATCTTCATCGGAATATCAGTCGTGAATATGGATCAGATGGATTACCCAATGAATGGTACAACCACATTCCAAGCTCGATTAGCATAGTGAATCCATGCACAGTATGATCAACAAAACCACACAAATAGAACAATATCTGACAACAAACCAGATATCATACTGAGACATAATGCTGAAAGGTGGTGTGAACTAATTAAAGTGTTCTTACACAAACGAAATCAAACACCAGACAGCCAAAGAAGTGGACAAAAGGCTGAAATAGACAGGATGTGGGGAGTTAAGACAGAAACTATTCTGGCCATTGTTGGAGCATTGGAAGCCATGCCACATTCGATTTGAACAGGATTCTTATGGTCATCGATATTGAGCAATTGCTCTCATAGAATCAAGTAGAAACTTGGAATGAATGCTTAGAAACTCTGACAGGTATTTAGAACCATTTTTGTCATGTTCAAAAGTGAAAATAATAATAATTAATTTGTTTAAATGGAAAGTATGTATCATCTGCAAAATCAGAAACAACAGCATATTAATAATTGCATGAAAGAGTTCTATGAGATTTTATTTCGATTTTGGTATCGATAAGAAAAAAGGTTAAAGTTAAATTCGATGTATGATTAACAAGGTAAACATTAATTAACTTTAATTTTTTCTTTTTTTCCCCTCATGTTCTCGCAGGGCATCATAAATTTTATTTGATTTCTTTTGAAAATTGTTAAGATTTCAAGTCATTAGTACCTGTTTTTCGGTATCGTTACGACAACCTCGAATGTGAGCAAATGGTTTTAATCGATTCGTGAAATTTCTTCAGAATTTTTCTGTAAAAGAATTAAATGTTTTTGGTTTTTTTTTTTCTCGAAAACAAAATAAAATGAATTGAATTCATTATGCATATAAACAAATAATCAAACCTGTTATCATCATCATCATCATTATCCTCATCTTGAGTTTAATTTGTTATAATTATAGTCATGAGTTAGAAATTATTGGACAATTCTAATATCGAATAAAGCTTCTTTCATTAATTTTCTATCTTTGTCTGTTTTCATTTCATTCCAATATTTTTCTAATGTCGATAACTGATGGTTCTGCAAATAATAATAATGATAAATATGAATGCCTTTTTCTAGTTTGTTTGTTTGCTTGTTTGTTTGTTTGAAGGATGGTTAGAATATAATTACCCTAATAAATTTAAAACATTTCACCATGGTGGCACCCAAGTGAAGTATGTGAAATTGAATTTGAGTATCATCGATTTTTTTTATGAGTGGTAAAACTGTCCCCACGAACTTATGGGGTCCGTGTCTCGCTCTGATGATGACAACTTTCGTATACGGATTACAATATTTGACTCTGTACCCTGATAAAACGGCTCCGACGCCGAAATCTCCATGAATTTCTTGAATTTTTCTTAATATTGAATTCCTCAATTGATTGTTATTAAATAACATGGGAATGTGAGGAGGTTGATCTTTGACTTCTATTTCGGCAACGTAGTAACGATTTTTATAACGTACCATTTTTATTTATTTATTTACATTTTTCAAAATAAAACTTCAAAGAGGTTATTTTGAAAATACTTAAATTTCTGCTGACACTTTAATTAACCAGTCGGGGAATTAGATAATTCGTTATTCTTATTAAATAATTTAATTTATCGAAATTATTATTATTGAAATCATTACTTGGTTATTTATTAAAATCGATGAATAATAACGTCAAAAAAATAATAATTTAATGTAAATGGAAATTGAAAACGAAAAAAAAAAATCGATTTACGAACGTTAGAGAAATTATTAATAAACATCCGACAGATGTCGCAAACCGTTATTAACGAACTACCTAAGAGCTTTATCATTATTAGTTATTAATTTTAACTATAGAGGTCGCAAAAGTATTTATAAAAAAAAACGATAAAATATGTCGGACATTAATTAATTGAATAATTATTTAACCATTAGTTATTTATTTATTTATTTATTTTTTATTGAGGAAAGTAATAATAATAATAATGAAAAAAGAAGGGATTCAAAGGATATGTATTCGGAAGAGGATTAGAGAATAATTATATAGATTATAAAATAATTTTATAAATCCAGAATGTAAAATTGAAAAAAAAATAATTTATGTATACATAATTTTTTTTTTTATTTTTTATTTTTATTATTATTATTATTATTATTATTTTTTAAACGAAAAAAAGAAAAGAAAAATTATTTAAGTACATAAAAAATAAGAAATATATATATATGTATATATTCTCTGTCGCACATAAATGAACAAACAAACAAACATCACAACAAAACCGTTTGTTATGTTTTTTTATTTATTTATAAAACTACAACAATCGATCAAAAGAAAAAAAAATCAATATTATTATTATTATTATTATTATTAACAAAAGAAAAAAAAATGAAATTTATTTATTTAAACATATAATTTAAAAATTATAAAATTAAAAAACTAATAATAATAATAATAATAATAATAATAATAATAATAATAGTAGTTTGTTTTTTATTTTTTTTTGTTCATTTGTTCGACAAACAACCGAAACAAACGATAAAAGAATAAATAAAAAAAATATATGTATATATATATTATTATCATTATTTATTTGACGAGATCAAATAAATTATTATTATCATTATTATTATCATCATTATTATCATCATCAACAAAATCACCGTGATTTAAATTAATAATTAATTTAATATCTAATTAAATTTTAGCTAACTGTTGGTGACTACGTCACCGCCACCCCCATCGTCATCATCATCGTCATCGTCGTCGTCATCATCACCATCATTGACGTCATCATCATCATCATTATCATCATCGGCTATAATCAAATCGTTTTTAATAACGGGCGAAAGTTCGGATTGGGAAAAATTATCACAAGATGGCGACGTCGTAGGTTCGGATTTAGTCTGTCGTCTGCTCACGTCTCCGAGTCCCGGAATGGAACCGACGACGAAAGGTTGAACGACTCTCGGGATATCCGTTGTGGACATGGGTTCGTGTGGATAACAATTTTCCGAACCGTTTTGAGTGAAAAGCGAAGCGTTCGAATGTTCTTCTGCTGCCACGATGAGACGTTCTCCGTTAGGAGATGTCGTCGTAGTCGTCGTCGTCGTCGCCATCGCCATCGCCATCGTCGTCGTCCCGTCGACCGTTTTAAATAGGGAATTAACTAAAGAAGGATGATGATCACTCGAGGGAATTTTAATCAAGTCCAAAGATGATGAGGACGACGACGAAGACGAAGATGATGATGATGATGGTGAAGAAGAAGTTTTAACAATTAAATCGTTTCTTTTAACGGTTGAGTCGCTCCCGTGTTGTTTGTTCATCATCATCAAACTGTTGAGATCTTTCATTTTAATCGATACGGGGTTGTTGTCGGCGTTTATGTAAATTTTGTTTGTCGCATCACCGACTCCACCACTGCCGCCATTACCACCACCACCTTTGACTAAATTGATTGCTCCGTCGTTATTATGCATTGTTGTTGTTGTTGTCATCGTTTTACCGTTTAATGTTGATTTGACGTTTGTTTTCGTACCTTGTTTACCGGTTGTTTGATTTTTATGTTCCGCCGCTTCCGCGTTGCTTATGTTATCTTGTTTTTTCCATTTTGTTCTACGGTTTTGAAACCATATTTTCACCTATAAAAAAAAGAAGAAAACGGAAACCTTAATAATAATAATAATAATTATAAAGAGAGAGAGAGTAATAAAACGCAGACGAGTAATTAAGTATAATAATAATAATAATGATGATGATAAATCGGTATTAATAACGTCAAAGAAAGAAAATCGGATTCCGGTTGGGGATTACGATAACCGAAAATGTTAAACGTCAAGTTTAGGGAGAGAGAGAGAGGGAGGAAGGGAGGAAGGTGAGGAGGAGGGGGGAAGAGAAAAACCGTTACGAAAGGTTTTTAATGATAATTTAAATTTGTGTCGTCGTGCACAGTTTGAAGTTCATTAAAAAAGAACACACACGCGTCGGAATAATACGATAATAATTTTCGATATATCGAACGATTTTTTAAATATATCGAACATGAAGTGTAATGACTTTTTCGTACGCACGCAAGGAAATTTTTTTTTTTTTTCCTCCTTCTCGTCGTCGTCGACATTTTGAAAAAAAAATGTCAATTCGTCTGCCAAATACGAATCGAACGGCGACACATTCATTTCCCTCCCCCCGCCCCCTCCCCTATTCCCCTCTCGAAACGAACGTTTAAATAAAAAATCAGCAGAAGCAGTAAAAAAAAAAAAAAAAAAATGTGGTGGAGACAAACGATATAAAAAGCTTTTTTTTTTTTTTTGTCAAAACTAAAATAATAAAATATTCATGATGGATGCACTTTTCAAATATCCTTTCGTTTGGATCATTTGTCATTTGTACGAACGGGGGGGGGGGGAACACGTTTGTGAACGTTTGAACGTTGAGCCAACGATTTACTGTCGGGTTTATTTCATAGAGAATGATAGAAATAATAATAATAATAATAATAATAATTGGCACGGATTCGATTTTTCGTCACACACATACACACACAAAAAGTAAAAACTCGACCGCTTTATTTATTATTATTATTATCGTATTATTAATTAATTAATTGTTAATTGGTTTACAGAAACGGTTTTTTTTAATCAAAGGTTGATGATGATGATGATGATGAAGCGAAATCGAGATAAAGTTTTTAAAAAAAAAAAAAAATTTTTACCGTTACACGTTATGTGACGTCACGTATTAGATTTCCCCCCCCCCTTTTTTTTATTATTGTTTTATCAACGTTATGTAGTTTATTAATTAATAATACTTTTAAAGTTTACTAGTAAAACTTTTTTTTAAACATTTTCCCGATCGAATGACGACGTAAAAAAGGATAATTACGAATGTTTTTTTTAAAATTTTCCTTCTTTTATTCCAGGTTTTTACCACGGCGGCGGCCATTTTGAATGGAAACGGTAACGTGTTCGCAATCGAGACACCGTAGTTGTATGACGAAATGATGATGACGTAATAACGACAGGTAACAATTAAAAAAAAGTTTTTATTTATTTAAATCCGAAAATCGTAAGGTGATGGACTTGCGTGAAAATTTATCGTAGGAAATTTTATTCTATTTAAAATTCAAAGGGAGACAAAAAGAAAAAGAGAGAAAGAGAGGGGGGATTGGGTGGGTGTTAAAACGTTCCGGAATGCGAATTTAAAAATCTTTTAACGGTTTTTTTTTGTCTTCTTTTCTTTTCTGGAAAGAAATAATATGATAAAAAACAAACCGTTCGATGTTGTTCGAATTCATTAAATTTCCACGTGGAAATACGTACGGCGTAACGGAAATGACGTCACTTTGGGTACCTTCTCGAAAACGTCACAAGAAAAAAAAACGACCGTTAGAAAAAAAGAGAAAGGGGGAGGGGGAGGGAGAGCGGAAACGAGAAAGAATTTCACATCGAAAAAGTTATTATTATTTACCAGTAATTAATAATGATAAATAATTAATTTTAAAAAAATGCTGACGTTTCCGGTTCCGTTGAAAATTTTCAAAATTGATTTTTTTTAATAATCCTCCTCTGGACGAAATAATTCTTTTTTTTAACATCATTTTGAGGGGAGGGGGGTGGGAAAAAAGAGAAAAGGAAATTTTTTTTAATTTTTCCAAACGAGCATAAATCAATTATCATCATCATCATCATCATTATTATTATTATTATTTAAATAGAAAATAATTTAACGATTAAATTAACTAATTTTAAATTGATTGATGACGCGAAACGATTGATTTAATAATAACGTTTGTATTTAAAAAAAAAAGGAAGGAAGAAAGGGAAAAAAATCATAAGATGAACGTATTCGAATGAAACAAAACAATTGTATCGCGCAATCATTTTATAATTAATTTAATTTTCATCGCATTGAGATTTTTAATCTCGTTAGTCGGGAGCAGGAGGAGGAGGGACATGAGCAGGAGCAAGAGCGGCAGCATCCCATCTGACACGAATCCAAAATGTCTCTCCTGTCGAGATCAGACATTATCGTTGAATATTTTTTCATTTGAACGTATATTTACGTACGTATTTATTTTATTTAAGTCTCTCTCTCCGTCTCTCTCTCCATTTTGAAATGTTTCATAAATCATATACAAATATATTTCTTTCTTAAATTAAAAAAAAAAAGAAAAAAGGACGCGGTGGAATCGTCTAGAAAATTCTACGAACCGTTTAAAAAAAAAAGAAGAAAAAAAATTAAACGAACGGATCGATCGATCTATGACAATAACATCGCGAAAAAAATGACCTGACTCTGTGAGTAATCAGTCGAACGTAAAGGAAAGTTCGATCGTTTGTCCTCCTCCCCCCCCCCGTTAAAAGATGATATGACAGAAGGAGAAAAAAAAAAAAAAGGTGACCCGACTGTTAGAGAGAGAGGAAAAAAAAAAAACAAGGACTGCCAACTATTGAAATTGAGCCGGAACAATCAACCAACTTGAAAATTTAAAAAACAAAAAAAAAAAAAATAATGATGATGATAATAATAATTTTCTTTCGTCGTGACATCTGAAAATAAATTAACGTCAAAACGAAAAGAGAGAGAGAGAGAGAAGGGAAGAAGAGAAGAAGAGAAGGGAAGAGAGAAAGGAAGAAGAGAAAGGGAAGAAGAGGGAAAGAAGAGGAGAGAAAGAAGGGAAGAAGAGAGAGAGAGAGAGACGAAAATAAAAAATGATTTATTTAATGATTTAAATGAAAAATTTTTATTAATGATGAAAATGAACGGCGTCTTCAATCCAAGAGCGAACGTTTCGAACCTTTTGGGGGAAAAAAAAAATTTTCCTTTTAAAGTTTCCGTTTGTTTTCCCATTATCTTCCATTTTCTTTCTTTCTTTTTATTTTATTTTTTTCATTTTATTCGGCCTAATTTCTTTTTTTTTTCTTTCTTTCTTTTACCTTCGTTCGCCTTTGACAATAAAAAGTTTTACAATTAACGCTGAGGAAAAAGTTTTAACAAGAAATTTATTTACTTTTTCTTTCGTTTTTCTTTTTTTTTTTTTTTTTTACCGGAATCTTTTTCTTTTATGACTTTTTCTTATCCAGATTCTTCCCCTTCCCCCCTATCCCTCTCCCCTTCCTCTCTCTCTCTCTCTCTCGCTGTCTTTCTTTTGTTTTATACGTTTTGATTTATTTTTTCCATCTTTCTCTCTCTTATCCCAATTACTTGTAACTTTTGCTTCTTTTTCTCTCTTTCTCTCTCTCCCTTTTTCTTTCTCTCTTTCTTTAAATTTTTCTTTTATAAATTCAAAAAATTATCATTATTATTATTATTTTATTCCCTTTTTTCATTTCATTTTATTATTTTTCAATCTGACGTTTATATTTAAATGTTGTAAATTTAAATCTGTCTTATCCTGTCACACGTTTTCATTTTTACTTTTAACCTTCTTTCCATTCTTTCCATCCTTTCATTTTCCTTTCTTTCCTTCATTCCTTTTCCTTCTTCTTCTTTTACTTGACTTCACATTATTATTCCTACCCCTTTTGTTTATTTGCAAAAAAAAAAAAAAAAAAAAAAACTTTTCATTTCACGAATACCAACCAAGTTTACTATTTGAAATTTTTTTTTTGTTTTCTTGTACGTTTCCCTCCCCTCTCCCTCCCCTTCTCACTCCCTCTACTCATTTTACAAATCTTGACACGTTTACGTTCGATGTAAAAAGAAAAGAAAAATTTGGAAAACAACCGTCATCATCATCATCATCATAATCATTTACCAAATCCGAAAACGCAAACTTTTTCGCGGGGAGAGAGAAGGAAGAAGGAGAAAATGACAGAGAAAAGAGAGAGAGAGGAGGGACAGCGAGAGGAAGGGAGGGAGAGAGAGAGAGATAGAGGATAGTATGAGAGAAGAAGAGTCGGTAATAAATTCAAAAACCGTTTTTATAATTTTTTTTTTTTTGAAAATTGTAACCGGGAAAACGTAAAAGAAAAAAAGCATAAAAATAATAATGATAATAATGATAATGATAATGATAATAATATAAATCGATTAACCCAAATAAAAAAAAAAAATTTCTCGAGTTGCCAGGCCCCCAACCGGTTTTTTTTTTTTTTTTTTTTTTTTTTTTTAAGAAAAATTTTAATGTTAATTTTTTACGATTATAGACCTTAAAAAAAAAAAAAAAAAGAAGAAGAAGACGAATAAGAATAAAAAGAAAAAGATGAAGAAGAAGAAGAAGACATTAAAAATAATTTAAGATTTCATTAAAAAAAATAAAAAAATAAAAATAAAATTAATCGATTCCGATGAAGAAAAAATAAAATTATTATTATCATTATTATTATTATTATTATTATTATTATTATTATTAATTTATTTTCTGAACCGATACATTATAAAAAATGTTAAAATTTCTAGTTCGATAATAATAAACCGTTTAAAATAATAATAATAATGATAATAAAAAGGCAAATGAACTTTAACGTAATTTTTTTTTTTTTTTTTCCAGGAATTGAAATTAAAAAAAATTTTAAAACCACGTCTTTTTCGAGAGAGAGAAAGAGAGAGAGGGAGGAGAAAATGGGGGGGAAAGGAAAACAGCCGGACGCAAATATGTAAGTTTTAAACTTTTATTTATTAATAAGGGAAAACGGGTAACAAACAAACAAACAAACATACGAACGAACGAACAAACAAAAAAAAATTTACGCGCATACGTGTACGTTCGCTTACTAAAAAAAAAAAAAAAAAAAGCCATGAATTTTTTAATTATTATTATTATTATCGGAAGGGTAAAGAAAGAAAGAAAGGAAAACAAAAAAAATTATTTTTTTTTTTCTTCTGCCACTTTTTTTTTTTTTTTAATCTCTCTTTCCTGTATTTTTATCGATGATTTTTTACAAACAAAAAAAAAAATTTTTTTTTCGGGCAAATTAAAAAATTAAATGACGTGGCATTAGAATTTCGATTTATGACGTCATTGTGTAAAAAGAAAATTCATAAGAAAATCCCGCGCATATTAAATTTCAAAAATTAGAATTTTAGATAAATCCCGCGAAAAAATTTACCAACAAAATTTTTTTCTTTTTTTTCCGACGTTTACTTCCGTTTCCGGTGTAAACTTTGACCCCTGGCGGGTGGAAGAAAGAGATAAAAGAGTCGGGAGAGAAATGAAATTTTTCATAATCGATTAATTTATTTATTTAAATAAAATTAATAAGCGATTTGTAAAAAAAAAAAAAAAAAGAGAGAAAAAGGAAAAAAAAGGGTCGTCGTATAATAATAAATATTTTAAAAAAGAAAAGGGGATGAAATGATTGCCAACCCTTAAAAGAGTAAAAGGGTAAAAAAAAATTCAAAACAACAAAAAAATTCTTCCCTCCCCCCCTCTTGTACAGAAAAAAAAAGAAAAAAAAATCGCATCAATTAAACTTTTTTTAATTTGAAAAAAAATAAAATGAATCTCTAATTAGCCAATTAAAAAAAATTTTTTTTTTCTTTTTAACTAACAAACACTTCATTAAAAAAAAAAAAAAAAAAAAGAAAAAAAAAATTTATTCGTGGCAGAAGAATTAATTTTTTTCTTTTTTCTTTCTCCCCTCCCCCCTCCCTCATTCATTTCAATAAATGAAATTTTTAATTTTTGTTTGTTTTGTTTTTATTTTTCATTTTAATTTTTATTTGATTTATGATGATAATAATAATTTAATAATTTGGCGTTCACTTCCGTTTCCGTTTTTTTGTATTTCGCGGTTTTTTTCAAAAAAATTTTTAATTTTTTAAAATTAATGTTTAATTAAATGTTTGGATGTGATTTTTATTTTAAAAAAAAAAAAAAAAAAAAGGAGGGAAAAAAAAGATTTTTAAACGATGACGTCATTAAGAAATCGTTAAAACGTCAAAAATTGATGATGATGATGATGATGATGATGAGGAAAAAAGATAAAAGGTAAAAAAAAAAAAACTGAGAGAGACCAACTGTTGTTGTTGTTTGTGTTTCTGTCGTTGTTGTGAGTTTAATATAATGAATGGAGAGAGAGAGAGAGAGAGAGAGGGGAGGGGAGGTGGGATGGAAAAGGAAAAAGAAAACAAAAAAATCAAAAGACTTTCCGTTCAAATTTCCGGTTAAAAATACATAAAACCTAATAATAATAATAATGACAACATTTTATTTTCTTTCTCTCTCTCTCTCTTTCTATTTCTATTCCTCCTTCTTCTCCCTTTATTCTTTCTAATTACCTCTCCCCTTTCTCATTTGTTCTTCCGCTCCCTCTCTCACTCTCTCTCTCTCTCTCATTTCTATTATTTTAATAGTAAACAAACGTTAAAAGGTCGATAAGTGGCTTTTAAATGTTTTTAAAAGAATTTTCTGTTTTTTTTTTTTTTTTTTTTTTTGTAAACGCGGCTCCTCCGTTTTATATAATTTAACTAAGAGAGCGAGAGAGAGAGAGAGGGAGGGGGGCGAGGGGTATGAGATGGATTTTTAAACGTTTAAGGGATGTTTGTATACGTATATATATATTAAAAGGGTGAGAGTTAGTTAAATGCGTTCTTGGATGGGGTGTGCGCGTGCGCGTGCGAGGAGAAGGGTAACGAGTCAAATGGAAACGTAATGAACCGCCGCTAATGGAATTTTAAACAGCAAAACGATATTTTTTTTTTATTTTTATTTTTCTTTATCCTTCACCCTCCCCCTCTCCCCCCGCCTGCACGCACGCTCTCCCCCTCTCTCTTCACCTGACTCCCCATGTTTTTTTTCCTTCTCCCTCTTAATCTTTTCAACCCTTAAAACATTTCTCTTATTTTTTTTTTGTTTTTAAATCCGTTTATAAAAAAAAAAAAAAAATGACGTAAAAGGCTAATGGATGAATGATAATTTTTTTTTTATTTTCTTCTACTTCCCCTTGTCGACTTCCTTCCTTTTTTCCTTTTTTTTTTCCTTTTACGTTTTCATAACGAGGCTATGACGTAATTCGAGCGGCGCGGGGGGGAGGAAAAGGGGAAAAAATTCAAAAAGAAAAAAACTCGAAAGATTTAATTGGATAAAAAACGTGTTTGTTTGTTTATTTATTTATTTACTTATAATTCTTTAGTTTAAAAAAAAGAAGAACCATCAACGACAAACAATTCATACAATTATAAACAATAATAAGCGAACAAACAAACAAACAAACGGACAAACAAACAAAACGGTTAAGATATATTTTTCTATTTAAAAAAAATAAAAAATAAAAAAAAATTCTTCCTCGTACAAAAAAAGCAGGAGGGAATTAGTTTGTCTTCTTCCACGAAGTAAAAAAATTTTTTTACCCCTTTCGACGAGGGGTGGGGGTGGAAAGGGGAGGGAGGAAAATGTATATATAAGGGTTGGAATTTAAAACAAAAAAAAAAAATTAATTTTTTTTTTTTTATCTTAGGTGAACGGTCGGTCATCTTGGACAAAAATAACAAATATGAACAAAAAGGGGGGAGAGGGAGGGGGAGGGGAGGGAGATGTAAAGCATTTTCATTAGCCTGGAAAAAAAAAAATTCAATTAAGGGAGGATTTTAAGGGATGGATGGATGGATGGATGGATGGACGGACGGATGGATGAATGGATATTTGAACGTATAATGAAATGAAATGAAAAAAAAAAATGTGAAAAAAAAAAATGATGAGGGATGAAAAATGATAAAAGGATGAGATCGGGAGCGGGAGAGGAACGAAAAAAAAACCGGGATGAAATATATATATAAATGGAAAATAAAAAAAGAGGATGTGGAAGGAGAAAAGAGAGAGAGATAGAGAGAAAAACAATAAAAAAGTTTTTTTTTTTTTTGAAAATAATTTTGATTTTTGACAAGACAAGAAAAAATTTTTTTGACTCGATACAACGAACCGGAGAATTAAAGTAAATAAAAAAATTGGGGAAGAGAGAGAAAGAGAGAGAGAGAAAGAGAGAAAGGGAAAGAGAAGAAACGGCGAAGGAGAGAGAAGACAGAGAGAGATAGAAAGAGAAAGAGAGAAAGGGAAAGATAAGAGAGGGCGAAAGAAAGAGAGAGAGAGCGAAAGAAGAAAGAAAGAGAACGAGGGAGGAAGGGAGAAAGAGGAAAGAGAGAGAAAGAGAGAGAGAGGGGGAGAAATTAACGTGGAAATAGAAAAAACAAAACTTTATATATATATATATTTT
>NW_002987371.1:225888-253216 GCF_000006295.1 Pediculus humanus corporis
ACGGACAACAAACAAAACGGTTAAGATATATTTTTCTATTTAAAAAAAATAAAAAATAAAAAAAAATTCTTCCTCGTACAAAAAAAGCAGGAGGGAATTAGTTTGTCTTCTTCCACGAAGTAAAAAAATTTTTTTACCCCTTTCGACGAGGGGTGGGGGTGAAAAGGGGAGGGAGGAAAATGTATATATAAGGGTTGGAATTTAAAACAAAAAAAAAAATTAATTTTTTTTTTTTTTATCTTAGGTGAACGGTCGGTCATCTTGGACAAAAATAACAAATATGAACAAAAAGGGGGGAGAGGGAGGGGGAGGGGAGGCAGATGTAAAGCATTTTCATTAGCCTGGAAAAAAAAAATTCAATTAAGGGAGGATTTTAAGGGATGGATGGATGGATGGATGGATGGACGGACGGATGGATGAATGGATATTTGTACGTATAATGAAATGAAATGAAAAAAAAACCGGGATGAAATATATATATAAATGGAAAATAAAAAAAGAGGATGTGGAAGGAGAAAAGAGAGAGAGATAGAGAGAAAAACAATAAAAAAGTTTTTTTTTTTTTTGAAAATAATTTTGATTTTTGACAAGACAAGAAAAAATTTTTTTGACTCGATACAACGAACCGGAGAATTAAAGTAAATAAAAAAATTGGGGAAGAGAAAGAGAGAGAGAGAGAGAGAGAGAGAGAAAGAAAGAAAGGGAAAGAGAAGAGAGGGCAAAAGAGGGAGATAAACAAAGAGAAAGAAAAAGAAAGAGAGAAAGAGAGAGAGAGGGGGAGAAATTAACGTGGAAATAGAAAAAACAAAACTTTATATATATATTTTTAATGCTGCTTTTTTTCTCAGCAAGGGAATAAAGTAAAAAAAAAAAAAACAAAACGTTTTTGTTTTCCGCATCGTTTCCGGTATTCGTAATAATTTCCGGTTTTCAGGTTTTGCTTTTTCTTTTTTTTTTTTTTTTCTCGTCACTTATCATAATGATTACGATAATAATAATAATAATAATAACGAATAAACAATAACAGAAATCATAATGACGGATTTGATCAGTCGTACCAAAATTCGAAATGCAAAAAAAAAAAAAAAAAAAAATTTCCCTCATTTCGTCACGTGACGTAAAAATCAATTAATTAAAAATAACTCGAGAATTTAAAAAAAAAAAAAGGTAAAAAAAAAAAAAACAACCCCCATTTTTATTTCAAAATGGATCCCATTCTCTGTTCAACAAAAAAGGATAAAAATTTTTCCAATGGGAAGGGGAAAATGTGGGAAAAGGTTGAAAGGACGAGAGAAAGAGAAAGAGAAATATCAGGGTAGAAAGAGAGAGAGAGAGAGAGAGAGAGAGGGAGTAACAAATAATCATTAATTTAAAAATCTGACCGTGAATTTTTTTTTTTCCTTTTTTTTTTTTTTCTCCGTCCACGTTCACGTCCCGCGTGACGTCATAACAAAATAGTCGAAACATTTGAAATGATTTAACGGTCAATCGAAAATAATTATATTAATAATAATAATAATAATAATAAAAGGAAACCGAATTGATTTCGTTTGACGAAGGTTTGTTTGTTTGTTTGTTTGTTTATATTTAAAACGTAAAAAGTAAAATTAAAAAAGTAAACAAACAAACAGGGGGAAAAAAGGTATTGATTTCGATTTTTGAGAGTTAAATATTAATAATAATAATAATAATAATAATGATAATGATTTAAAAATTAATTAAATCCGACTTGAATGAGTTTTGAAAACAAACAAACAAACGGAAAAAATTCAAATTCGATCTCATAATCGATTTAAAGAAAAAAAAAAAAAAAATTGTCGTTTGTCGTTTGTTCGTTTGTTTCAAAATCTAAAAAAGGCCGTAAAAAAAAAAAAAAAAAAACATTTAAAATAATTTTAAATCGTAGCAAAAAAAAAGAAAAAAAAAACTTGTTCGTTTTTAAAAATTTGTCTGTCGTTTGTCTTTCGGGTTGTTTGTTTGTTTGTTTGTTTTTTTTTTCGAAATTTTCTATCTTATTTTACGCCCATTTCTCTCTCTTTTTTTTTTTTTTTTTTTGATTTTCATCATTTGTCACAAAAAGACAGAATGAAAAAAAAAAAAAAAAATTTTTTTTGACAGAGTTTTGGCCCTTTTTTTTGTTGTTCACGGTTGTTCTTTTCCTTTTCGTGTGCCCCCCTTCCTTCCTTTGATTTTTCCCCTCCCCTCCCCGTATGTCGGTCGGTCGGTCCTCCCATTTTCATACAAACGCCAAATTTTTTTTTTTTTTTTTTTTTTTGAGCAATTAAAATTTTTTTGTTACTCTATGAAATTCTTCTTCCACTCCCGCCCCCCTCCCCCCATCTCCCATCGTCAATTTTTCACGGTGAGAGACAAAGACAACAACAACAACAACAAGAAAAAAAAAAAATTATGATATTTTCACGGTTATTGATTTTGATCGATTTCATTTTAAAAATATTATTATTATTATTAATCATACATAAATCAGGGTCGTAATAAGGAAATATTTTTTTTATAAAATTTAAATTTAATTGTTTTCTCGCCAATTAAGAAAAAAAAAATTGAAATCATAACGAATGAAAATCGTCGTTTCTGTGTTTGTTTTTTTTTTTTTTTAATTATCGTCTGCTGTCGTTTAAACGTATTCGAAAAAAAAAAAAAAAACGTCACGAAACTAATGATTAATTATCGGTGATCAATAAATCAATAAATCGATTTTGTTTGTAATCGTACTCTCGTCGTCATTTATGTCGTCATCATTTAAAAGGGTTCAAATCGCGTAATGTAAACTAAAAAAAAAAAAAAAAAATTTATTATTATTATTATTATGTATGCGACGGGAAATATGATGAGAGAGATAGAGATAGAAAGAGAGACAGTGAGAGAGAGAGAGAGAGAGAAAGAGAAAGAGAGAGAGAGAGAGAGAGAGTACACGGTTGAGTTAAAGATCAATCATCTATCATATAAACGGTAAAAAAAAAAAAAAAAATTTTCTTTCCTTCCTTCCTTCCTTTCCTTTCCTTCCTTCCTTTCCTTCCCTTCTTTCCTTTCTTCCCTTTTTCAATTCGTTTGTCCTCCATACTGTAATGTAAAACATTACAAAAAAAAAAAAAAAAGTTGGCTACAATTCAAATGCCATGACTAATTGATATCGATCAATCAGAAGAGAAAAATAGAAAAGGAAAAATGAAAGGAAAAAATGAAAGAGTGAGCGAGAGCGAGAGAGAGAGAGGAGGGGAGAGAGAAAGAGAGAGAGAGAGGATAAAATTTTTGGCTTCAATAAATAATGATTTGCAAATAGGTTCATCCCTGCGATGAAACCCTCAAGAGAGGGGAAGAGAGAGGGGGGATGCGTGTGCGTGTGTTTTGGGGTTAATGAATGAGAGAAGGGAGAGAGGGGAAAACCCCCCACAAACGATGATGAAAGGGGAGTCAAGGTGGATGGATATAAAATCGATTAAAATGAAATAATCTCTCCAACGTTTTTTGTTATTGACAAAAAAACAAAACGAGTTTTCACGTTTTTTTTTTTGTTTATTATTATCTCACGCCACGTACAATTTTTTAATTTTAGTGCCACGTCTATAATTTAAATATTAAAAAAAATATATATATATATAAATAAATTAATTACAAGTGGTAAAAAAAAAAAATTAAAAAAATAAAAACGTTAAAAGCTAATAAAAAAAAAAAAAAAAAAAAACGTGGAAGGAAATAAACGTGGTGATAGAAAATAATTTTAAATCGTTAAATGTTTGGTTGAATGGTTAATTAAAAAAAAAAAAAAAAAAAATGTAAAAAAAATTCACGAGGGGTGGAATAAATTTTTTTTAAAACACTTTATTAAATGAATGAAATAATACTATATAAGGCGCGAGTTGAAAAAGTTTGACAAAGTGATTAATAATAATAATAGTAATAATGATTTCGTTTTTAAAATGATAATTTCCGGTTTATCGATTTATCGAACGTTATAATAACGTTTTTATCTCGATCGATTTCCGTACGATTTAATTTTCTCTTTCTCTTTCTTTTTCACACATTTTGTTGTTGTTGTTGTCGTTAAACTGTTGCTTTTTTTTCGTGGTAGACTTATGACGTCACGCATATGATTAACAATAATTAATTAATTATCGTTAAGAAAACATAAAAGACGTTAAAAACGAAAATTTTTAAATTTATATATATATATTTTCTTTGGCAATCAATCGGTAATAAAAAAAGAAAAGAAAAAAAATGGTTGAAATCTTTCAATATGTATTATTTCCTTATTGTTTTTATTATTATTATTATTATTATTATTATTATTATTATTATTATTATTATGTTTTGTTTTTTTGTTTTCTCTTTTTAAAAAAAAACATAAAAAACACATTTGCGTTAACGATACTCTTCTGCTTCTTTTTCTTCTTTTTGTTTGTTTTGTTATTAAAAAAAAAAATAATAATAATAATAATTAATCACGGGAAAAAGTTTTATTAAATAAAGCGTTTCGGTTACGATGATGATGATGCGCGTTCAGAAATCGCTAAAACGAAAAAAAATTTCCACCAATCAGAGCGTTTGTTTTGATTGGTAATTTTTTAAAACAAAACGTCAACCGTTTTCGAACATTTTCAAAATTGTTAATTTTTTACCGTGAGTTTATTATTATTATTATTATTATTATTATTAAAGGTTTGTTGTTGATAGGGATAAGGGATAAAAACGGGTAAGAAAAGATAGGAAAAAGGGGAAGTGAAGGGGAGGGGAGGAAAGGGGGGGGAAACGGTAACGAAAAAATTAATTTTTTCCCATCATTAGTAACTAACTTTTTTAAAATTCGAAAATAAATAAACGAATAGATAAAAACGGTTGTCGTTGTTGATATTGTCGTTTGTCGTTGTTATTTTGGTTTGTCGTTTGTCGTTGGGTGGTAGAAGATCCACCACATGTGAAAAACCCGTTTGAGAAAATAAAAAATAAAAAAATTTGATGTCACACACACACACACACACACGCACTCGCATCATCTTCATCCTCGATGAAATTTTTATGTATTTATTTACGAGACCGTTAAAATTATAATTATTATTATTATTATTATTATTATTATTATTTAAATCATCAAATCGCTCCGGTTGTGAATATTTTATTTTATTTTACTTTTTTTTTAAAATTCAATATCAATCGCGAATTAAATTATTAAAAATAAAAATAAAATAAAAAGGCTACCGGTTTTTTAAAGAGTTACAACGACCGCCATAATCAATTTATTATCATTATCATTAACATTATCATTATTATCATTTTTACTTATTGAATGTTTAGGTTTACGATACGCGCATATATATATATATATAATTATGACATTAAAAACGGTGCGAGAGAGAAACTTACATTTCCCACCATTTGAAAATAAAGTAATAATAATAATAATAATAAAAGTAATGATGATGATAATAATTTAATAGAAATGTTGTTGTTCTTTAACGCGGGCCACACAATATTTTTTTTTTTTTTAATTAAAACTAATAAAATCAGAAATGATAAAAAAAAAAAAAAAAAATTGGCTTCGTTAATAATAATAATAATAAAACGACAAACGACAAACGCGAAAATAACAACGACAACAACAACAACAACAAAATTGACAACAAGTATTTTTAATAAAATAAATTTTTTTTTTTTTTTTTTTTTATTTGCCGTCTCCATAGAGTAATAAAAATCGTTTTAACGCGTCGTAACGAAATAATTTAAGTAAAATAATAATAATAATAATAATAATAATAAACGATATCGTTTCCGGTTTTTATTTATTTATCGATTCGCTCTTGTTTTTTTTTTTTTTTTTTCGATTCGATTCGATTTTATTTTATTAATGTTGATGATGATGATAATAATAATAATAATAATAATAATAATAATAATAATAATAATAATAATAAATTTTTTTGACCGGTTAATTAATATTTCGAATTAATATATAAAAATAAATAAAATAAAATTTACGAATATGTCTCGTTTGCTATTATTATTATTATTATTATTATTAGTATTATTATTGGGTTTTTTTTTATTGATCGGAACGAATACCGTTTCATGGCTGTTCTCGTTGTTGTTGTTGTTGTTGTTATCATTATTTTTTTTATTAATTATTTTTTTTTCGTTTGGTTATGACGTGGTTTTAGAAAAAGTCAACGTTCTTTAATATTTTTTTTTAATTTTTTCTTTTCCCCCTTTACTCAATTTCGGAAAAGATAATTGAAGAAAATTTAAGGAAAATAAAAAAAAAAAAAAAAAAAACGAAGGAAATTTAAAGACGTGTGTCTGTGCGTAAGAGAGAGAGAGAAAAAGGCGGAAAATTATCGCGTGGAAAATTAACATTTTCACAAAATTAATTTTTAAAATGGTTTTCCTTATTATTATTATTAATTTCTTTTTTTTTTTCTTTTCTAAATTATTGTTATTTGTAATTTTACACGAAACTCTCTCTATCTCTCTCTCTCTCTCTCTCTCTCTCTCTTTTTAGTACTCTGCTCCTCTCTTTCTTTTGTACTCTCATTCAATGTAGCTCTTTTCTCTTTCTCTCTCTCTCTCTCTCTCTCTCTCTCTCTCTATAGCTTTTTTCTCTCTCTTTTGCTGCTTTTCTTTATACTCTCTTTTTCTGTAGCTCTTTTGTCTCTCTTTCTTTCTATTTTTTTCTTATAGCTCTTCTGTTCCTCTCTCACTCTCTTTCTTTTTTTTTTTTTTTCTAGATCTTCTGTCTCTGTCTCTCTCTTTTTCTTTCTTTCCAGTTTTTTTTCGTTTTTTTTTTTTCTTCTTCTTTATTATTTTCATTTCTTTATTATTTCGTTCAAATTTTTATCCCCGAATTCTCAAATTTCGTAATGAAAAAAAAAAATCGAAGTAAGAAAAAGTGTTGCCAACTTAAAAAAAAAATTTCTTTGCTTCTCATAAAGCAGAAGAGATTTTTATTTAATTTTTATTTTCTTCCCCCCTAATTCAAACCTTGGAATCCTTCTAATTTTTTTTTATCGTTTATTTATTTTTTAAATAACCTTTGAACTTTTGTATAATAATAATAATAATAATAATAATAATAATAGATAAAAAATGAAAGAAACGAGAACCAATATATATATACATATAAACCAATTAAAAAATAAAAAATCGATTTCGGTAAAAAGTTAAAAAAAGTTTTTAATTTTTTTTTTTTTATCATTATTATTTTACATCCTCAATTTAATTCAATGAGTTTTAAATACACACAAAAAAAATGTCAAAAAGGTCAAAGGTTTTTTTTGCCCTCCCTTCGTACCCTTGACGTCACAAAAAAAAATAAAAATAAAAACATTAAATTAAAAACCGTTTGTCTAATAAAACGGGCGGGAGGGGCGGAAAATGAGAGGAGGGAAGGGAAACAAATAAACGATAAAAGACAAACGACAAAACGATATCATAGAGTATATAAACGCCAAAAAAAAAAAAAAAAATTATTTTCCTCGTAGCAGAAAGAGAGAGAGAGAGAGAGAGAGAGATTATACGTGTGTGTGCGCGTGTGTGCGTGCGTGTGAGCGTCCTCATACAAAACAACGATGATGATGATGATGATGTTGGGTCGTTGGCTTTAGGGTCAGGGTAATAAAATGATTTTCTTTCTCTCTCTCTCAAAATTCAAAATGGATTCCTATTACCCTGTTAATTGGGTTACAAAGAATGGATTAATTTTTTTTTTTTTCGACAAATGAGTTCGATCGACTTTGATATTTTTTTTTATTTTTATTTTTTTTTATGGACCAATTTTTTATTATCATCATCATCATCATCATCATAATCATCATATTATTATTATTATCATCATTAATATTAAGACATTAAATTTTAATTTTTTTTTTTTTTTCGTAAAAGTAATAAAATCGTAAAAAGAAAAAAAAATTTGTCAGGTTGATGAAATCTATATATATATATATATATATATTAATAATAATAATAATAATAATAATAATAATAATAATAATAATAATATTAATAATAATAATAATAATAATGACGACGACGACGACGATGATGATGATGATGATGTTTATGATGTGAATAAATTCGGTTAAATTAATAAAAAATTAGAAAATTATGTTGAAACGTTAATTTTATTTTATTATTATTATTATTATTATTTATTTATTTATTTATTTGTTAATGTCTTGTTTGTGTTCGTGTGTGTGCGTGCGTGTGTGCGTGTGTTCGTGTGAACCGTTTTAATTATGTCATTACCTGGAAATGTTAATTTAAAAATAAACCGATACGACGAATTATCTTCCATTAATTTTTTTTTTTTAATATTCTACTGCCACGATAATTTATTTATATCATTATTATTATTATTATTATTATTATTATTATTATTATTATTATTATTATTACTATCGAATCGATTAGTATTTAAAAAAACGACAAGGAAAATTTTCTCGTTGATTTTATCAGTCGATAATAAAAAAAGAAAAAAAGGAAAAGAAAAAAACGTAAAAAAAGAATAAAATGAAAATACTATGTGTCAGAGAGAGAGAGATAGAGGCGGGAGTAGGGGATAGGAGGAGGAGTGAGCCGGAGGAAGGGAGAGAGAAAAACGAAAGGGATGAAAAACTTGTAAAATGTTTTAAAAGGTTTTTATTTTTTTTTTTACGAGATAAATGATAGAAAAAGAAGAAGAATAGGAAATGAAGGAGGGGGAGGAAGGAGAGGTGGGGAAGGGGGAAGGAAGGGGAAAAAAAGGGAAAAAAACAAGAAATGAAAAAGTAAGGGGTTGAAAAAAAAAACTTGTAAAAATAAGAAAAAGAAGCAGGGAAAAGTGATGCGATCGAAGCGCGGGGGGCGGGGGGAGGGGGGGTGCATAAAACAAAAAAAAAGTGATTAATAAAATCAAATCGGGGTTGTTTGTAAAAGATTAATCTTTAAAATTTTGTCGTGGAAGAAGAAGAAAAAGAAGATCTTAAAATTTTTTAATTTTTTTCAACCCCTTTTAACGAAGATCATTAAAAAAAAAAATGTTTAAGAAATTAGAAAAATAAATAAAAAAGCAGAAGACGCGGAAACGTAAAAACGTGCGTCACGAATACGCGAAACGTCATCATCATCATCATCATCGTGAAATTAAGGGATGAAAAAAAAATAAAAATAAAAATAGTGAGGCTGACTGACTGAGTGACTGACTGGCTGAATGTTGACAGAACAAAGGATCACAAGGGGATTTAAATTGAATTGGAAAAAGAGAGAGAGAGAGAGAGAGAGAGTGGGGAGGAAGCGGGAGGGAAAAGAGGGGGAAAATGAAAGCGCGGTATAGGTGGCGGTTGATCGGGTAAAATTATTTGGGGAGCTTATATAAGCATTTACATTTAAGTGGTAAATTTAAGGGATGATGCGTACGGGGGGGGGTTGTTGTTGTTGTTGTTGATGAATCACTTTCACGTTACTCCCCCCGCTCCTCCTCCCCATCCCCCCCACTCGCCCCTCCCTCAGCCGGTTATATTAACCCAAAACGAACTTTTATCATTTTTTTGTGTTTTTGGTCGCGTTGCGGTCGTTTTAATTTCGTATAAAGCGTAGGTGGCCAGCGGCGGGAGTCGGAGGGGTGGCGGCGGTGGGGGAGGAAGACGAAGGGAGAAACGGAAATGGAAAAAGATGGCTTCCAATTGGGTTTTTGTTTTTTAAGTAACGTTTATGTCCTTTTTTTACATTTCATTCATCCCTCTCTCCGTCCGTTATTTTTTTTTTTACGGAGACTACGGGGGAAAAAAAACCACTAAAAGGAAATAAAGACCGGAAATGGTTTTTTTTTTTTTTTTGGCAACGAATAAAATCTCGTGTACCGACCGTGACTAGGAGTCGACAAACAAACATTTTTGTCTGTTTTCTGCGGAAAAAGGGGAAGGGTGGAGGGTTTGATGGAAAGGGAGGGGAAGGGAAAAGGTCAAATTTTGAATATTTTAAAACAATTTTCCCTCTTTTTTCTTTTTAATTTCGACGTTTTCTACCCTATCTTTTCCTCCACCTCTCTCTCTCTCTCTTTCCCAATACGGTTTTCTCGATCTCCGATTTTCCCTTTTTTTTTTCATATTCGAATTTTAACCGACGGGAAAATTTTCAAAAAAAAAAAAAAAAAAATTTAGTTCCACGATAGATAGAAAGAAAAATTTTATTATTTAACTTCTTTGGATAATATTTTTAATTACTTAAAAAAAAAAAAAATTGAAATTATTTCTACTAAACAAAAAAAAATCTATTGCCACGTTATAAAAAATTTTTTTTTTATTTATTTAACTCGTTTAAATAAGCATTTAAATTACTAAAAATAATAATAATGATAATTATTTGAAATTATCTGTGTGAAACAAACTAGAAAAAATCTAGTGCCACGATAAATAGGAAAAGAAATTTTTATTTATTTGAATATTTTGCGTAGCATATAAGTTACTACAAAATAATAGTAATATTAATAATGATAATTTGAAATTATTTTTCCGAAACAAACTAAAAAAAATCTAGTGCCACAATAGATAAGGAAAAATTTTCTAGATAGCATTTAAATTACTGCAAAAACAAAAAAAAAACAAAAATAATAATAATAATTTGAAATTATTTGTGTAAAACAAACTAACCAAAAAAAAAAAAAACTAGTGCCACGACAGATAGAAAAACAATTTATTTATTTATTTTAATTTATCTCGTTTAAATTTTAAAAAAAAAAAAGAGAGAGAGAGAAAATTTATATATATATATATATATATATTATTTTTTACGAAATTAAATAACATAAGAATGGAATGGGGTTATAAAAAAAATCTAGTGCCACGATTTCAAAAAAAAAAAAATGAAAAATTACATTTAATAAATTTATCTATCTGTTGTTTAAATTTCATTTAAATTAAATATTAAATCAATAAAATCGGGGGGAAAATTTTTTTTTTGTTTTTTTTTTTTTTAAATAAAAATTTAACGAATATAATAAAACCTTTTATTAAAAGGTTTTTGAAACCTTTTTCATTAGAATTTTCTTCCTTTTTTTTGTTGTTTTTTTGCCGTTTTGTTTGTTTGTTTGTTTTTGTTGTTTTTTTTTTTTAAATTTCAGGTAGAGAAAAGATATTAATTAATTTTATTTAATAAATAAATAAATAACTAAAAAATTTATTGTGAATCAATAATAATATTTTAAGTATTAAATTATTTAATATCTCTCTCTCTCTCGCTCTCTCTCTATCTCTCTATTTATCGTTTTCATATTTCCTGTGGAAAAAAAAAAAAATTTCCCAACGGAAACTTCAAAAGCACGTTTTAAGCTCTTCAAACTAAAACTTTACAGGGTAAAAAAATAAAAAAAAATCGTGGAATAAGAATAATCTCTATTTTTTTTGTCTCTTTTCTATTCCCCCTTCTCCCTCCTTCTCTCTCTCTTCTCTTTCTCTTTCTCTTATCAGATTAAAACTACCTGACGTAGTTGAATGAGAGAGGAAGAAAAAAATTAAAAAAAAAAAAAAAAAAAAACGTCGAAAATAAATGGAAAAAATCAATTTTTTTTGTTTTTTACAGTTAAAAACGTCGTGGCATTAAAATTTCATTAAAAAGGGATGTTGGATGCAACAACAGCAGAAGAAAAAGAAGAAGAAGAAGAAGGTGGAAAAGGAACGAAGGGTGACAGTTTCTTAAACTTATCAAAAATAATATTTAAGGTATTTATATTTATTTATATTTATTTTTTCGGGGAGGAGGACGCGGTGGGGGTGAGGAGGGGCAGAGAAGGGGAAAAGGGGGGGAGAGAATTTTCCTATTTTAAAAACTTTACAAACGTGGAATTAACAAAAACCCGTAAATAACCCTTAAATTTCGGTTGAGTGAACGTCAACCGTTGGAAAAACGCTTTGAGGTAAATCAGTTGTGAAACAAGATTTTCTAATTGCACGCCGAAATTTCGGGGTCAGGTTTTCCCCTACACGTTTAACCTCTTCGACCTTTTCCCCTTACCCTTTTCTCTCCTTCCTTCCCCTCATCATCGTAATCCTTTCCTTTTACCTTTTTTTTCCTATTCCTTTTACGTAAACGTTTATTCGTCGACACAAATCGTCGAAAATAAAATTAAAGACGACACGATAAAGGCGACGAACGTAAAGAAAAAAAAAAAAATTCTACTGCCACGACATTAAAAATTTTTAGATTTTCCCGGCGGCGACGACGACGACGACGACAGCTCGCTCACACGAAAATCATTAGGGAAAAAATTTTTTTTCTGTCAAATTTTAAAGAAATTTACGAAAAAGTTCATAAGGTTAATGACCTCCTTCCCCTTCCCTCCCCACCTCGGACCATATCGAATCGTATCCATCTATCTGTAAACCATCAAAATGAGGAGAAGGAAAAATAGAAGAAGAAGCCAAACCAGATCCTTGTAGTATAATAAATAAATAAAATAAAAAACGGAATCTGACATTTTGTAAATCTATCTACCTTCATCTACCTACCTACCTTTCCTAAACTAATTCGTCGATTAATTATTACGACCGGGCCCATTAAATATCGTTCAAAATCATTCTAAAACCACGACGACGATGACGTCAAATAATTTTTATTATTATACGAACCCGAGTTTAGTAATAATGATAATAAACGCCGGGAAAGGATTTGTTGTTTAATTTTTTTTTTAACGACAGGTGTTTTGTTTTGTTTTTTTTTTTAAGAAAAATGTCGACGGTTTGTTAATTTTTATATTATTTATATAAAATATTTGTCGCCATTTTATAAAAATAAACGATTAGACGACGACGACGGAAATGACGAAACGAAAACGAATATCTCAAATTCGCACACGCAAAAAAAACTTTTTTTCCTTCTCATCTAAGACAATTTTTTTTATTTTTAAATGTAATAATTGACCTTTAACCCTGATTTTTTAATAAATGTAATGTTGACCTTTAACCTTTAACCCTTGAAACAAAAATATCGTCCTTTTCCTGTTTCCTGTTGAGAAAATTTTTTAAATAATGTCGATTTACGAAATAAATAAATAAAAACGCGCGGGCGGGTTTCGGGTGGAAAATGCGGGGGAAAAAAAAGAGAGAAGGAGGGAAGTGGGGAGAAAGGAAGGGGAGGGAAAACAACAGCATCCTTTCCTATATATAAACTCATCTGACCCTTTTTTCTCTCTCTCTTCCTCATCTCTATAATTAACACGATATATAAATTTATTTTAAAAACCACAGAGCTAATAATAATAATAATAATAATATCAACAAGAAGAAAAAGGTTTTCAACCTTTTCAAAAGGATTCTCCCGTTTTCCCCCCACTCAATCCCTTTCCTTCCCTCTCCTCTCCCTCCCATCATCTTCGATTCAAGTTTATCTATCTGTGATAATACGACGTATTAGAAATTTTTTAAGTAGAAGGAAAATGAGAGAAAAAGTGCAGCTGGAAAACTATTTTTATTTACACTAATAATAATAATAATAATGATGATGATGATGATGATCCCTCACGAGATTTTTTTTTATTAAAGAAAAGGATGGAAAATCGGAAATGACGACGTAGGAGAGGGGGAGGGGTAAAGTGTTTCCGGTACAATTACGATAATCAAATTTTTTTTCTTTTATTTCCAAAAGGACTCGAGTGGGTCTTTGAACCCTTTTTTTTTTTTGTAAAAATTAAAAAAACCCCATGAATGACTCGCGACATTCATCACTTCGATTACCTTGATTCGGCATGGGGAGAGGGTGTGTGCGTGTGGGGGTGCGAGGAATCTCTCATTGAAAATCCTATAAAAGGGGCGAAAGCGACGACGACATAACACTAAGGGATGATGATGATGATCAATCCTTTTGTTCTCTACTCCTAATTACTTTCAATCCTTTTTTCAATTTTTCTTTCCCTTCCGACCTTTCCCTCCCCTACCCTCCATCTTTCCACTTTCCCTCTCGTCTTTTATTACCCTTTTAATGAAATCGATTTTCCGTAGCAACTAACATTACAAAAAAAAAAGAAAAAATTTTCCAACCCCGATTGATGAACGACAGACGAATTCTTTTCTCTTTTATTGTTTGTTTGTTTCGTTTGTTTTATTCCTAATACTTTTATTTTGTGGGGAAAATGATGTGAGGATTGATTGGTTGTTGAGTTGATTGTTTCGGTCGGCGGTGGTGGAAATGGGGAGAGGGTAGGGGGGTGGTTAGAGGAAAAGGAAAAAATTTTCCTTTTTTTGGTTTTAAAAAATCTTTCGTATAAAAATCTATAAAATATTTTCTTTCTTTTTTTTTTTTTTTTTTTTTTTTGTTTTAAACATTTTTGAAATTGTTTTGGTTTTTTTTTATTGAAAGTCGTCTAGTTACACGATAATTTTTTTTTTTTTTGACTTTTACGTAAATTGTAAAAAATTTATTAGTCTAACGGAATAAAATAGTTTCGAAACGTTTTTAATGATAATAATAATAATAATAATAATCGTTGTAGTTTTGGTTTTTATTATGAAAGTAAAAAAGAGAGAGAGAGAGAGAAAGAGTCAGACAGAGAAAGAAAGAGAGACTGAGAGAATCAAGCAGAGAGAGAGAGAGAGAGAGACAGAGGAATAGCCAGGCAGGAAAAGAGAGAGGGAAATCAGGCACAGAGTGAGAGAGAGAGAGAGAGAGGGGGAAGAGGAAGACAGAGGGAGAGATAGGGGAGGGGAAAAAGAGAGAGATAAAGAGAGAGAGAATATTTTAAAATAATTTAAATTACGTTAAATCTCGTACCGATGGTGACGTAAACCTGATTTCAATTAATCAAATTTTTTTTTAAATTTTTTTTAATTGAGTTGTTAATTTTTCAAACGTCATAATTTCAAATTCTTAACATATAAATATTTAAAAAAAAAAAAAACGATGCCGCCATATTTGTTTTTATACGTTCTTTGCGCATATATAATTTTCTATTTTTTTTTTTAACGTAAGGATTAATAATATTTCATTAATCCGTTATACGCCATTTTGTTTTAAATTCCGTTTTTAATAATCTCTAATTTTTTTATTCTTTTAAATAATTAATTCGGTTATTAAAATTTTCAAATATATTCATATTTAATTTAATCGTTTAAAAAAAAAAAAAAAAAAAAAAATTAATCGATATAATATCTCGAAGCGCGAGAATTTCGATTTATCGAAAATTAAAAAAAAAAAAAAAAATACACGAAAGTTATTTAAAATATTTAAAATTAAACGAAATTTTTTTTTTTTTTGTAAAAATATATAAACAAAAAACCAAATTCGTAACGGAAAAATATTTATTATTATTATTATTATTTATTTATTTAAACCGATAAAGTAAAACATGGGGGGAAGTGGGGGATGTGGGGGGGGGGAAGGTAGAAAAACCGCAAAACGTACTAATACGTTAAAAAAAAAAATAATAATAATTTAAATTAACCGACCGGCATTCGGAAAACGAAAGAAAAAATGGAAAAGGAACGTTTAACGGAAAATAATTTTCTTTTTTTTATTTTCCACCGCCTTGTATTAATAATAATGTAATTTTTAAAAAAAAAAAACGATAGATGTCGGGCGATACGTTCGCGAATTAAATCAAAATAAAAACATCTTAAGAAGAAAGAGAGAAGAGATGATGGGATCACGTGTGTGCGACGGAGAGAGTGAGAAAGAAAATAAAAATGAATGACGTCACACCGGAAAACGACGAACAAATTAATTTAAATAATCGGAAAAGTTTTTTTTTTTTTCATTTTCATTTCTCTCTCTCTTATTATTATTATTCATTTTTTTAAACATTTATTTATTGACGTTTTTAAATCAATAATAATAATAATAATAATAATAAATAAATAAAATACGAAAAAAAATAGCAGAAGATAAAAAATAATAAACAAAAATGGTCGCGTATGCAAAAATAGGGAATAAGATGCGATTTCGTAGACGAAGGGAAAAACTAATAATAATAATAATAATAATTAAATGATTTTTAAAAACGGGGGGAGGGGAGAAGGGAGGAGTGGTAGAAGAGGGAGACAAAAGTCGGAAATAAAAAAAACCGCAAATGGAACATAAAACTAGTTAAAAATAAATTGTTTTATAGTCGCGAGAAAGACAAGAAGAAAACGAAACGACTCCCTCTGTAATTATATCTATCATTCGGGAGGAAAAAGCTTTTAAAAAATAATCAGTGGCGTACTAAGGGGGGATATGAAATGTATATGAGATTGGATTATTATTACTTAATTTTTATTTTATTTTTTTTTTGGAAAAAAAAATATTTTCACGACGACGACGTGCGTAATAAATTTTTATTACCCGTTTTTATTTTTTTTCGAAAAAGGTCATTTATCTCTCTCTCTCTTTCTCTCTCTTTTCTCTTTTCCTCTCTTCCCCCCTCTCTATCTCTCTCTCTTTTTCGTCATTATTTAAATCGAGGGGGAAAAAAAAAATTTGTTTTTAAGTGAACAAGAAGGAAACAATGAAATCAATTGATTTTTTTCCTTTCCTTTTTTTTCATTGCTCGGCTATAAATTTTTTTTTATTATAAAATTATTTATAGTGCTACATGTATTTATTTATGTCACGTGACAAATACATATTATATAAAAAATAATAATAATAATAATAAATCGTGGCGGTGGCGGAGATAAGTCTATAGAAAAAATTCATCGTTTCAAAATTATTATTATTATTACTTTTTTTTCCTTTTTTTTTTTCTTTTACTGTTCGGTTAATAATTTTATTATTATTATTATTATTATTATTATTATTATTATTATTAAAACTTATTAATTGATTGATTGATTGATTGATCGCGTTTAAATGGATGTAATTGTAGTGTTTCTACCTCTCGAAAAGACTCTCGTTACACGTCATGACTAGAGAGACGGAAAAAAAAATGTTAAAAATTGAATAATGAATGAGTAGAGAAAGAAAAAGAGATGGAAAGTACAAAAAACGGAGAAAAAATAGTGAAAAGGGATAAGGAGAGACAAAGATAATAAGAGAGAGAGAGAGATAGGCAGAGAGAAGGAGAAAGACAGGCAGAGAAAGAGAGAGAAAAAAAGAAACAGAGAAAGGAACAGAGAGAGAGAGAGAAAAAGAGAAAGAAACAGAGGAAGAAAGACAAAGAGAGATAAAGAGGGGTAAAGAGCAAGAAAGACAGGCGGGGAGAGAGAGAGAGAGAGAGAAACATTTTAATCACTTCATAATCTTTGTAACAAAAGAAAAGAAAAAAACCATTTAAATATCATTATCATTATCGTTATCATTATCATTATCATCACTGTAAAATAAATTCAAAAAGAAAAAAAAAAATAAACCGGAAATGACAAGACGGTGGTGGAAACGAAAATAACAAAAGAAAAAAAAATTTTTGTTTTCGTTTATTGATTCGTTATCGATCGGGTAGTTTCGGGGAAATAAACAATAATAATAATATTAATAGTAGTAGTAGCAGATGACGTGAGAGGAGGGTTAACGATTTAAAATCGGTTACAAGTAAATAATTCGAAGTCCTAATAAACCCTTGAATCAAGTTCCGCACCTGACTATCGACCTGACGACACTATTAAGTAGTAGCAGAAGAAAAAAAAAAGGAAAAAAAGAGGAAAAAGGAAAAAAAGGAAAAAGAAATTGAGACGTTTTTTTTTCACAAGTTTTTTTTTTTTAATTTTATTGTTGGATTTTTATGAAAAAAAAAAAAAAAAAAAAAAAAAAACGGGAATAAAATAAAAAAGCCATTAAACTGTTGTCGCTTTGAGGCAACAACGAATTAATATCCCGTTGTTTTCTTGTTTTTTTTTTTTTTATTACTTTTGAATTTTTTTTTTTTTCGTGTCACCATCTCTCTCTCTCTCTCTCTCTCTCTCTCTCTCTCTCATCTTTCGATTCGTTTAAATCAAATACTCTTTTTTTTTCCCCTTCCGCCGTCGTAAAAATAATAATAACAAAGAGGGGTTTAACGTTTACGTTACGTTCGTTACGTTTGTTTCGCTAACTTCCGTTTCCGGTTTCCATCCGTCCTCTCACCTTCCGGTTCGACGTTTTTTTTTTTTTTTTGCAAAGTTTTTTTCGAAAAGTAATAACGATGGAGGACGAATTTTTTTTGGGGGGGAAAATTTAAAAAAAAAGAAAATTTTTTTTCGATTCGTTCTTCGATTTATTATTATTATCATCATTATTATCATTATTTTTTTTATTTGATGTCTGTCTCTTTTTATTCTTCTTCCACTTCTTTTTTTTTTGTTAACGTGAATATAATAATAATAATAAAACACGGAAAAAAATTTCGAATGAACGAATGAATGAATGAATGAATGACTAAAATTTTTTTTTTACAGTGTAAGAAATAAATAAATAAATAAATAAATTATGAATTTATAACAGATTTGAAATTTTAATTGCAGTCATAATAATGATAATAATAATAATGATAATAATAATAATACTTTTTATATTGACCCTCGAGCTAAATTTTATTATTAATAATAAAAAACATAAAAATAAAAATAAAATTATTTTTTTTTATTAATAATGACTGTTGCAGTTTTTCGGTTTATGTAAACGATAATAATGATAATATGTTTATTTTTACCCTTCGTTGAACAAAAATTATAACAAATAAATAAATAAATGCGTTTAGTAAAAACGTTAAAAATAAATGATCGGAACGAACGAACGGAAAAAAAAAGGAAAAACTAATATTATTATCATTATCGTTATCGTTATCATATTACGATTATTATTATTAATATATATTTATAATTATTGTGGCTCGAAGCATTATACGACCGGAAGTATGATGATGGAAGGAGGTGGGAGTGGTGGCGGTGGTGGTGGGTGGTGATCGGCGTGAAAGAGGCGGGGCGCGTATGAGAAGGATGAGGTGAAGGAGGCGTGGCGCAGGTTGGAAATAGTAAAGTAAAAACGAGATTCCGGGGGGAAGGTGGGAGGGGAAAGGTAGGAAAACGGAGGGAGGGGAGGGAGAAGAAGAAAGAAAAATTTGTGATACGTGAAGGCAAATAAAAAGAGAAGGGAGGGGGGAAAGAGGAGAAAAGGGGGAAGAGGAATTTGAAAATTTTTAAAATTTATTTTTAATTTTTGGCGAAAGGAAAGTAAAAAGAGAGAGAGATAGAGAGAAAGAGTGAGCAAAAGTGAGAAAAATATATATCTCCATTCAATACGAGAGAGATAATTTTGTTCGCTCACCTTTACCACCCTCACCGCTTTTCTCCCAAGCTCCTCCCACTTTTTCTCTCCCGTCCCTGCCGCCACCTTCCCCCCACTCCCCTCGTTCCCTCGCGAAAAAGCACGCACGCAAATTGAATAATGAAAGAGCAATAAATGACAATCCCAGTGAGATTTTATATACTGACTAATTTATACAAACAAAAAAAAAAAGAGTCGGCTCCCCAACAACAACATTTTGTTTACTTTTTTTTCCGTTTGTTTGTTTGTTTGTTTGTGCGCGTGCGCAAAATAGAGAGAGAGCAATTGTAAAGGGAAAAAAAATTTCAATAGGAAAATTCGTTTTAAATTTTTCAACCGTTAAAAATTATTACCTTTTAAACGTTTTCCGTTTATAAATAATAATGATAATAATAATGATGATGATGATGATGATGATGATAATGATAATAGTAAGAAAGAGAAGGATGGATATATATTTTCAACTGACTGCTCTCGTCACGTCCCTCATATTAAATATTTTTTGTTCACAAGAATCTCACGTTACCTGTGTGAGTTTTTTTTATTAGTTTTACCTGGTCGGGGTTTTCGTTCCATACAAAAAAAAATTATTATTATTATTATTACTATCGATTATTAATTTCGTTAAGAGTTATTTAGCGTGGATACGGTACTGTATTCGATTTTGTTTTCTCCCGAAACAAATATTTTTAACGGGCAGAGGAGAGGGAAAAAAAACTTTCTCAGTTTGATGTTTCATATTATTATTATTATTATTATTATTTTTCATTTATTCTTTCCCTATTTTTTTTATATTATTCCCTTTCATTCTTCAGGAAAATTTTCTCATACCTTCAGGAAAGAAAACAAAGAAAGGAAAAATTTTTTTTTTCTCTTCCTTGGAAAAACTATAATCGGAAAATTTTTTTTGTTTTTCTCTCTAACATTCTTATTCTTTTTTCCCTCGATGATGATTCGAATGGAAAAAAAAAAAAGTTTTAACCGAACGAAAAGTGAGTGAGAGAGAGATAGAGAGAGAAAAAGAAAGACAAGGACGTAAGGAAAAAGTAACGGAAAAAAAAAGAAAAAAAAAAAAACGAAAGCGAAAAAGTAAAAAAAATCGTGAAGAGCTTACCGAAAAGTAAAAAAGAAGAGAGATAGGGGGAAAAAAGAAAGAAAATAATAGACGTGGCAGTAGACGTATTATTTTTAACTCGATAAAACCTTTTAGGGGGGAAAAAAAGGAAAATTCCGGCTTCCGATTAAAAACATTGAAATGACAAAAAAAAAAAAAATTTTTTTTAATTATTAATATTATTATTATTAATTCTATTAAATGACGTGGCACTAACTCTTCTTCTCTCTCTCTCTCTCTCTCTCTCTTTCTCAGTAGTATCACTCAGTTAACGTACTTAAATTTATTTATTTAAAAAAAAACAAAGAACGCGTTTATCATTTCGATCGATCGAGTTAAAAAACAAAGTGATATTAATAATAATAATAATGAAATTTTCAACCCCTAAAATTTCATCCCTTAAATTCACCGCATTAATCAATTAAATTAATAAAAATGCATACGTATAAACGAATAAAAAAAAGCCACTCGTAAAAGCTTTTTAAATGCGTATTATACTCCGCACACGCTCTCTCTCTCTCTCTCTCTCCACCTTTCTCCGCCGCTGCACGTCTCTACCGCCTCATATTTTCGATCCCTTTTTTCATTACCCCTTTCACCTTCTCCTTCCCTTCCCCCTACCCTCACCCAGTTAAACGCTCACGAAACGGAAGAACCGGGAAAAATCCGCAGGAAAAAAAAAATTTTTTTCCTATAAAATGATATATTAATTTAATGTACAAAATAAATCCTACATACGGTACTGTTTATAATCGAATAGTCTTTTATTATTAGCTTATGGTTTTTCCCTTTGGATCGTCAAAGAAAATTTTCCTTATAATAATAATAATAATGATAATAATAATGAGAAACGAAGTCGAGAGTTGTTTGAAATTTATAAATTTTTTACTTTCCCCATTTTCTAGATTTTTCCCTCTTTCGTTCGTTTTCCTTATTCACCCCCACCACCACCATCACCCCCCTCGTCGCAGCATCTCCTGACATCATCATCATCATCATCGACGGAAAATCATGTTTTCAAACGTCTCTCTCACATTTCTTCTCTACAATATAATAATAACTTTTTCCTCGTTTCGTAAGTTGTGGGGAGAATTTTTACGGATGACTTATGTAATCGTTTAATTAACGGTTTTATCATCATTATCATCATTATCACTATTATTATTAAAATCGATGACGTCAGCAAGGTCCTTTAAATTTTTTTTTTCCTTCGTTCGCGCCTAAAATGTTTAAACAACAATAAAAAAAAAAAAAACTAACTCGAATAATAATTTGTAGGAGCGGAAATGAGGAAGGAAAGGAAAAAAGGAAAAAAGGAAAACTGATGCGGAAAGGATTTCAAATAATAATAATAATATAGAAACCATGTGAAAAACTCCCGTAGAAAAATAAATAGAAGGAAAAAAGGGAAGGAAAGGGAAGAAAATATAAGGGAAAAAAAAGGTTAGTTTCTCTTACTCTATCTCTCTCTCTCTTTCTCTTTCTTCCCAGTTTTCTTTTTCTTTCTCTCTCTTTCGGAGGGCACACACACACAAATAACAAAATTTAAAAATCACGTCACAATCGGTTTTCAACTCGGAAATCATTTCACTTTTTTTTAATATTCTCCTTCCACGTCAAATTTCAAATAAAAATTGCTACACACACACACACACAAAACAAAATTACATTGTGTAATGCGCTTAAGGGATGCTGAAAATCAAAGTTTAATTTTTTCCCCCCAAAAAAAAAACGCGGGAAAATTATATGTAGCCGTGAAAAACGGAATAAAACAGCAATTGTTGTTTCCGTCAGGACCGTAACCGGGAATTAATTTTTTATTACGAAAACGAAAAAAATCGTTTGTTCGTCCGTTCGTTTCATTTCGTTTTTTTTTTCTCCCCTGCTCGAATAAAATAATAATAATTATAATGATAATAAGAAGTGGTAGGAGAATTAATTAATTACACGCACGCGACACGATATAATAATCATCATATCTTAATCATCATCATCATTTCCTTTTTTCCTCTCTTTCTATTTTCACTTTTCTCAAATGTTTTTTTTTCTTCTTTTTCTATCTCTCTCTTTCTCTCTTTTTCGTGGTATTATTATTATTATTATTCATTCCAGTTCGTTCGTTTCTTTCATATCATCATCATCATCATCATCATTTTCATGTCTTGTACGAAGGACGAAAGATTTTGTACGAAAGAAAAAAAAAAAGAGACAAAAAGTGATAGAGAAAGAGAGATAAAAACGAATTTTCTTCTTTGTAAAACGTTTTACCGTGAAATTCATTTCCAAAAGTTGTTTCACGGGAGAAGGGAAGAAGAAATTTTTTTACAATTTAAATTTTGAAATAACGTTCGTTATTATTATTATTATTATTATTATCATTATTATTATTAATATTTTTCTTTGGAAAATTTCTCATTTTAAACCGTTTTCTTCTTCGTATTTCTACATTTCCCACCTTCCTCTTCCCCTTCTTTCCTTTTCTCTCTCTCTCTCCCATCTATTTAATTCCGAATCTTTTCTCCTTCTCCTGCTTCTTCTGTTGCCACTGTTGTTGTTGCCTTTTCCCTCACTCACTCGCACGCACTCACACTCACACGCACTCATTTTCTTTCTTTATTTTTCCAACCCAAAATATTTCTTCATGATATTTTTTAGTATTTAAATATTAAATCCGAACAAAAAAAAAGAAAAGAAAAACCGGAAACCGCGGAAAAGAGTTTCGAAAATGTAATTTTCAAAAATTATTATTATCATTATCATTATTATTATTATTATTATTATTATTATTATTTTATTAATAATAATAATAAAAATAATTCGTAGGGGAATATAATCGGCGGTGCATGAATTCTCGCGATTCTAATTCCACTTTTATTAAAAAAAAAAAAAAAGAAAAGAAAAAGGAAAATTTTTGTTTGTTTGTTTGTTTGTTTGTTGAGTTAGGCTTCGCGTAAAAAAATTCCCTTTTTTTTCGATTTCCCTTTTTCCCAACTCGTAGTAGATTATTATTATTATTTACTCCTGCCACGAAAATAAAAAAATGTCGCACGTCGTATATTCTCGTCATTCTAATTAAAAGGAAAAAAAAAAAAAAGGCCCTACCTAAGGATGATGGAGATATTTGACATTCTTTTATAAATAAAAAAATTTTCTCGTCGTTCCTTCCACGTTTTTTTTTTTTCCTTTGTTTTCTTTTTCCCCCCTCTCCCTCTCACTCTCTCACTCCCGAGTGCGTTTGAATTGGAAAAAAAAAAAATTCAATTGGTTTTAGGTGAGTGTGGAATGTAGTAATAATAATAACACACCGGAGGATTATTTTCTACCTTTTCCCCCCCTCTCTCTCTCTCTCTCTCTCATTTTTCTTAATATATTTTACTTTCTCTCTTTCTCTTCCTTACTCGTGTCGGAAAATATTCGATGTTTTAAGTAAAAAAAATTTGACGTTGGGGAAAGAAAAAGGGGAAAAATGAAAAGAATATGAGAAAAACATTCACTCCATTCATTCATTCATTCGTCATAATCGCATTTTTACACGAGATGCTATTTTTTAAAAATTTTCTCGTACACGTGCACGACCACCCACTCACCCACCCAGGCTCCAGGTGGCATAAAAGCCGACAGGGCAAAAAAAATCAAATCGTTTTTCCAAACATTTTCCGTTTTATTTACTCGCAAAAAAAAAAAACACAAAACGATAAAAAAATATTAAACGCGGATATTATTATTATCATTATCATTATTATCATCATTATCGACAGTTCGTCGTAAAATGGAAGGAAGAAGATGCGAAAAAAAAAAAAAATTTGGCATAAAACGAAAAAAAAAAAAGAAGAAGAAAAGCTATTAAAACGTTGTAAATCATAAGAATGCATTTAAAAAAAAAAAAAAAATTGGCACACAGATAAAATAAAACGGAAAACGAACGACATACATCGTGGCAATAGACTAAATAAATAAATAAATAAACGTTAAACGATCGGCAAATAAAAATAAAATAAAAAACGGGGAGGAGGGAAGGAAGAGGGAAGAAGGGAGAAAAAACAATAAAAAGAAAAAAAAAATTATCGCAAGCATAAAACTTAACGGAGACGACAGGAAGTTAATGAAAAAACGAGAGAAAGAGAGAAAAGATGAATGAGAGAAAAAACGTCATAAGAAGAAGAAGAAAACTCGGAAAAGAAAAAAAACAGATGATGATAATAATAATGATGGTAATAAGGAATAAGAAAGAAAAATGAAAAGAAATTTATTTTATAATTTTCCAATTTAAAAAAAAAAAAAAATGAAAATAAATGGTTTGAACTGGAAAAAGTGGGAAGAGAAAGAAGGAAGAAAGAAGGGAAAATTATGAAGGAAGTTGAAGGAAAAAGAGAGAGAGAAAATGGAGGGGGAAGGGAAAGGGAAGGAAAAAGAGGATGCGAAAGTGGAAAATAAAATAAAAAGAAAAATATTTTCCATACGTTGACAAAATATTTTCTTTTCTTTTTTTTTCTTTTTTTTTTTTTTTTGTTATCCATGACTGGGAAAAAAAAAACGTCGAACGGAAAAGAGAAAGAGACAGACAGAGACAGAGAGAGAGAGAGAGAGAAAGAGAAAAACAAATATTTCAATTACGAATGTAAAATGATCGTCGAATGGAATGAATAATAATAAATTGAAGGAGAGGGAGAGGAGAGGAGGATTGGGAGGGGAGATAGAGAGGATTAAGGGGGGAGGGAAACGAACAAGCGACCTCAAAAGGTAAAAAAAAAGGAAAAAAAGAAAAAAAAACATTTTGCACGTGGCAAAAGATTTTGTTTTTTTTTTATGTTTTTTCTTCTTTTTCCTTTTTTTTTCATTTCCCCCCCCTTTTTTTTATTTATTTAAATAATAATCATTATTATTATTGTTTTATTGTCATAAAACGTTCAACAAATAATAATAATAATAATAATAATAATAATAATAATAATAATAATAATGATAATAATTTTCGAACGTGGGAGGATGTTTTGCGATGATGAAATTTTTTTTTAAATTTCGTGGCTCAAGAATTTGTTTTTAAAAAAATTATTTATTTATTTTTTATTTATTTACCCCAACATCTGAAGTCATTCTCTCTCTCTCTCTCTCTCACGCGCACACGCACACAGACATAAATTCATATTTTGTCTCTTTTTCTCACACTCGTATTCATTTTTTGTCACTCTCTCTGTCTCTTTTTTTTTTTTTTTTACTCAAACGCACACGCACATTCACACTCAGTCTTTCTCTCTCTTTTTCTTGAATATACAATCTTTTTTTTTCTCTCTCTCTCTCTCTCTTTCTCTGTTTCTCTATTGTTTACACACACACACACAGGTACATTTTCTCTCTTTTTTTCACATTCACACCTACGCACACAGAAATTCATATTTTGTTTCTCTTCCTGTCTCTTTCTTTCTTTTATTCAAATGCACACACACAAAATTTTTCTTTCTCTCTCTCTCATTCTGTTTTTTTTTTTACACACACATACACAACAAAGTCATTTTTTCCCTTTCTCTCTCTTTCTCCCTCACACACACGCACGCACATATTCCCTTTCTTTATTTCTCATATAAAAACAAATTTATTCACTCTCTATCTCACACACACAAACACGCATTCTTTCTCTCTCTCTCGCTCTCTCTCTCTCTCCCCCTCTATCATTTCGTGGATGAATACGTAAACACGCATACTTTCACAATTGATTAACAAACAAAAATTATTTATTTTATTACGCACGCACAGTCGCACGCACACGCACGAACATATATATATAAATAATAGTAATAATAAAAACAACAACATATTGTGTGACCGAAAATTTCATTTGCGTTTGGCTAAATGTCAAATTTTATTTTAAAAAAAGTTAAGTAATTCTTATTGTTTTTAATAAATTATTATTATTATTATTATTATTATTATTATTATTATTATTATTATCCACCATTAAACACGACAAGGCTACTTGTCGGAGTTTTTTTTTTAAGTATTTATCCGAGGTTTCTACCCGATTCCTTAGGGACAAATACTCGAATTTCGGTGGTGCCACTTATTATAAGATAGCACCACATCAATTCTTGAAGGTCTTCCTGAGTCCATCTTTATTCGATGGGAACGATTTGTCTCCTGAACTGGGCTCCAGTGACTAACATCTTTGGAGTGGCCAGGGTCAGAAGCAGTGAAATTCACGTTCTCGTCGAGCTGCCTCAGGTCGACAGTAGAACAAGATTTGTTTTTTGGTTCTTACTTTGTCTTGTTCTCATTTTTTTTTTTTTCTCTTTTAAGCCAACAGCACGTGGCGTTCTCAGACGGTCACCCATCCAAGTTTGCACCACGCCCGATGCTGCTTAACTTCGGTGATCGTACGGGAACCGGTGTGACCAGCACGCTATGGCCGTTGGCTTATTATTATTATTATTATTATTATTATTATTATTATTATTATTATTATTATTATTATTACTACGTGCCACTTTCTCTCTCTTTCTCTCTCTCTCTCTTTTGATAGGATTAAAAAAAAAAAGAAAAAAAAACATTCGAGTGCGCTCCGATTATCATTATCATTATCATTATTATTATTGATAATAATTTACTGAGATGATTTGTGATACGGTCGTTTTCGATTTATCTAATTACACGTCAAATAAATACTCGTAAAAATGGCGAACACTCCCCTCCCCTCTCCCTTCTCCCTGCGTAAAGAGAACGTAGTAATTGTAATTAATAAGATTTAAAAATTATATAGTTATTTATTCTATGGAAAATAAAAAATAAAAAAATTCTCACACGTTTCAGACACACACAAAAAAAAAAAAAAGTAATTACCAACTTTAAAAAAAAAAATAAAATAAATTTTTTTCTCGCACGTTAATTACAAAAAAAAACTCGTTTCCATCATTTTTGCGGTATTTAAAAAAAAAAAAACGAGTTTAAAATAAATTTTAAAAATATATCGAACAACCGGAAATGAATAATTCAATTTTTTTTTTTTTAAACGTTTATAAAAAGAAGAGAAAACGT